>NC_026004.2:769248-901748 GCF_000442705.2 Elaeis guineensis
AATCTAAATATGATACAATAGCATGTATTTAAATTTGAAATTTAAATTTGAAATAGTAAACTTTTTACTGTACTGTGTTTAGAACACATCACCTTTTGCGGGTAGTCGATAACCGCAATCTGATCACCGTCGGGGGACTCTGATCATCACGTCATAGCCACACTAGTGTCTGACCTCTGCGGATCGTCCACACGAAGCTCCCGTCTGATCGACTTCACACGAATGCTAGTTCGTGATTTCATCCTTTTGATGGCTGATGTTGATCGAACTCCTTCGATCGATGTGTGCCGACTCTTGGATGCTCTGGATCATCTGCACGATTGGTTGAGAGACTGATGAATCTCTCTCTAAAAATTTGGTGGACTCACGACACTCGGTGGCACATCAATCTCACTTCCCGAACCTAGGTAGAAACCCTAGGGTACACACCAAAAACCTGCACCCAATTTTCTTTCTTTTCTTTCTTTTTCTCTCAGAAGGTTTTGGACCTTCACCTCACGCACAAGGCTTCCTCACACCCCACTTTCTTTCTCATAATTTTTTTACGCACGTCCCAGCTCTCTATCTCTTTTAAAACAGTTCAAAACGTGTCTTATCCGCGTGAGAGGATAAAGACAAGTGTTACACATTTGAATTCAAATCAAATTTGAATTCAAAACAACCAACTCATCCCTATCCACTTGGGCGTGAGAAGAGAAGGTGCGAGTCTGCTTTATGCGTGGAAAGGTTCACGAGAAACTCTTTCTCGTGTGAGATGTGGGGCGCTAAAGTGGATAATGTCATGTATGCGCAAGAGATAAGTTATCCATTCAAATTCAAACACGCTTTGAATTTGAATGGCTAACTAATCATCTTTATCCAAATATTGGCGCACAAGAGTGGGTGTGAGAAGGGCTTTACGTGAGAAAAAATTTACGAGAAGTTTCTTCTCGTAAATTCAAATGGGTGCAGAGATTTAAGGTGGTGCAGGGATTCAAATTCAAATGGTGGTTTGATCTTAATTGAACCAACCTAATCAAAATATGTTAAGCATAATTAGACTAAATTAAATCTAACTTAATTAGGCTTAATTAGGCTCAATAAAATTTTAATCAAATCAGAAATTGACTAAGCCTAACTCCTGATCAAATCAGGGACCAAACCATCTCGATGATTAGGTCAACTCTTAACCTAATCGGGTCAAACCCAACTGAATCCAATTCAATTGGACTTGATCCAAAAATAATTACTCAATCAAGTTGAGTTAATTAGTGATCAAATCACTAATAAAACCTCTCATAATTATTGAGTCCAAATCCGATGGGCAATCGGGTATCAAAGTCCATCAATATGAAACCTTGATCGAAGAGTTCAAATTTCAAATCAAATTTGAAATTCAAAATTTTGACCCCGGTATCCAAAATGTGTGAAACTCATGATCAGAGAATCCTAATTCTCAATCATAGAGTCCCAAACACATAAGACTCATAATCAGCCATCAAATCAGAAAGGAACCTCTAATGTGTGTGACCTCGCAGGTTCGAACCTAAGCTGGTAGCACAGGAACCAATTTCTGTACTAATCGAAGTGACCATCTAGCAATGGTATCTGACGACCGGATAGGTCGAATAGTCGCAATCGCAACATTCAGAACCTACGTGAATATGGTTACCGTATAATTCATCCTTTTCGACCCCTGTGTTTAGGATGACTCAGGATTAAACTGTCAACCCTGATAAGATCATCCGAATCGTGCTCAACTCAATTAGTCCTGTGACTCCTCACTAGGACTACCCTGACCAAGATTTTGCTAAATTGAAATATGACTGTACACAACTCCTAAACTGGAGTGGTCAATTACATCTTGACACACGCACCGACAAGTCAAGTACTTGACTACACCCAGCAGTCTTCCGTCACTGAATTAGAAATTCAAGTAGTCCAGTGTCTAAGTGCAGTGAGTTGCTTGCAAGTCACCGTGGCAGTCTCAGGTCAGAGGGACATTTATACCCATATCCCATCGGAGCAAATCTTGACAGCAGAAATAGCTCCAGAGTCGGTCACGTTCAGTGCAGATGTACCATTACATCTCACCTGTATGCCATACCACTATCTTCACACTCCTTGGTTATGAGGACAACCAACCCATATGGCACACAACGACCTATGCTCGATAAACATTGTCGTCCTTGGTAACAACGTATCATTTGATCGCGAACAGATTTAAGGACTAAGCGACAAATCCTCTTTTGTCGAGTCTAAATAATCCTAAGGACTTCACCACAACACAGAAGTTCATTAGAAGATGAAACATTTGTGATGAAAAAATATCAAAATAATTTTTATTTATTTATAATTCATGTACTAATACAAAAGGAGCACAACCGTCAACAGGCTGACGATTGGCTTTGAGATACTATTTCCAACATGTAGTCCCCGCTTCATGGCTGCAATGGCCATCGATTCATCGAGGTTTTGGACCTCCAAGGTGGCAGCATTGAAGCACACCACAAAGTCTCATAGAGATTCTCCATCTTGCTATCTGACGGAGAAAAGGTTGTTGGATGTTCGTGGCATCTTTTGATTGGTACCGAAGTGTGCTAGGAAAAGCTGTCCAAGCTGATCAAATGAATGGATACTCCCAATTGATATCTGGAGTACCATGTTCGAGTAATTTTTCTGAGGGTGATTGGAAAGATGATGCAAAGGGGGACGTCAGATGCCCCCTGAAGAAGTATGAGAGCTTTATAGCTCTTGAGGTGGTTGAGCGGATCGGTGGTGTTGTCGTACAGTTTCAGCTACGGCATCTTGAACCGATTTGGATTCAATTCATGGAGAATCCATCGAGAGAAGGACGGACGGTGCTAATCCCGAGCTCACCAGTGCGATCTCAACTATTCGTTTGGAGCTGATTCAAATAGTGATCAAACTCGTTCAACTTGAGGCCATATTCATCCAACTGCCGCTGAGATTCATCGAAATGCTTGGAATATCCGAGGGTAAAACCTTCTCCGAAAGAAGATTTTGACAGAAATCAAGGCCTCTTTCTCTTGTGTGAAGCTCGTCAAGGGGAAGGAGACCGACGATTAGAGCTGTTAATTGGGTTGGGCCCATCGGGTTGGCCCATCCGGTCATGTAAACGGGACGGATTGAGTTCATATTTTAGCAACCTGTTTAAAAGCAGGTCAAATGACTTGTCCTGTTTGGATCGATGGATCGGAGCGGATCGAGACAGATTGATCCATCTCTTTATATATATATATCAAAATTAATTAATTAATATTTTATTACTTATTGATCAATCAAAATCAGAAAGAATAATTTTTCACCGCTCCAACCTCCACTCATTGACTCCCAGGCGTCCAGGCCCCAGCCTCCCACTCTCGATCCCAAATTCCCAATTCGACAATTCCCAACCAACAACCCCAAAGGCCCAAACCTAAAATTCCTAACTCCCACTCTCGTCCTTTCCCCTTACCCTTATCCCTTTCAGGCTTTCAATGAGAAAGAGAGGTCAGAGGAGAGACCATCAAACCGTCGCCATTGCCGCTGTAGCCGTTGCCGCATCCAGACGCCATCGGTCGTCGCCTAGTTTCCATAGACCATGGTGAGTCTCTTCTCTATTTTTTTTGGTACAACCTCGATGGCCGATGAGCTCCTCCATGCTCTCCGACACCCGCATCACAGCCCCGGATGGCCGGACCCCCCTCCTCCCCCCCACTCCCCGACGGGTGCAATCCGGCCCCCCGCAAGCTCCTCTATGCTCTCCGACGTGGCAATGCCTGCATCACGGCCCCCGATCCCCCCTCCTCCCTCCGCCCCACCGACGCTTGCATCCCGGGCCCTCGCGAGCTCCTCCATGCTTGTATCCTGACCCCTCTCCTCCCTTACTCTTCGGTGAGCTCCTCCTCCCCGTTTGTATTAAGTATTTAGTTTAAGTTTGATAATTTCATTTTGTGACTCTAAGAATTGAGAGATGAGACTTTGATAGGTTGATTTGAGTTCAAATTGAATATGAAATTCAGTTTATATTGCTGTTTACAATTTTTTTTTTTTTGAATTTTGACGGATTGGCCCTTTTAACTCATGGCCCATGACGGGTTGGGTCGGATTGGGATTTTTTCAACCCGTCAGTTAAATGGGCCAGCCCATCCTGACCCATTTAGAGGCGGATCGAGGCGGGCTGACCCATCTTGACAGCTCCACCGACGATCACCAAAAGTGGTATGCAGAGTACGTTGAGAGTTAGCTTGTGGTGACCATTGGACGGGATGGGAAGCTGTCCGATAGGAGCATCG
Source organism: Elaeis guineensis (assembly GCF_000442705.2). Classification (NCBI taxonomy): domain Eukaryota; kingdom Viridiplantae; phylum Streptophyta; class Magnoliopsida; order Arecales; family Arecaceae; genus Elaeis; species Elaeis guineensis. The sequence continues at coordinate 773,526 of NC_026004.2, forward strand.
AGACAAGTGGCAGGATAGAGAATAGGATTGGGGACTCTGCCTGAAGGGTGCATCCCACAGTACTGAATTCTCCATCCGTCATTGCTGCTGCTGCTTTGCAGTCTGCTAGAGACTGTGAACAGCCTCCGTCAATGCTCTAACTACTGTACCAAGATGGCAAGCTGTTGCAAGTCCGCTGTTTCCTTTGATCGCGAGGCACTCGGCTCTCCGATGGTCGTTTAAAGTGCATCATGCCGTGATGAGCATCGAGCAAAACTAAGAGAAGCATTTTGTGCTCTCGTCTTGGCCATTGTAAGTCCTGCAAGGATGTTTCTCCTCCTCTACCTGATGCGCTAAATTGTTGCTACTTGTCTCCGATGGGGTAGTTGGATTGTCGTGCATGAGTATCAGACGGTCGGGGGCCGGTGGAGAAGGATTGCTCGTCGTAGAGAGGGCATAGTTAAAAGGGTCGAGATCAGGAGCGAGGGCTCACGGTGCACCGAATGAAGGCAGGGTCAACTCAGGTCGGATGGAAAAGTCGACCGATGGCGTCCAGTGGCAGCAAAGAAACCTGTAAGAAAAGCCTTCATCGAAGCCTGACGCTCAAGTCAGTTTTTAGCTCAACAGATGGAGGAGCGAGTGAGGTAGAGTTTTAGATTTTGAGTATTAGAGTGTGCGTACCTTCTAGGGATCTTCTTTTATTTTCATTTATAGAGGGAGCAAGATGAAGGACGAAAGGACAAAATGTATTCCGATAACATCCAATTATATGGAGCCATATGGGGACATTTTTAAATGACCCCGTCAGCAGGCATGCCTTTTGTCCGGCATGCCGATGGTCGCGACAATGGGCCTTATTGCACGTATATGGCATAATTAATAACTTTGTGGTGTCCTATCATGGTGCGAAGTAGACCATTTAGGGTATGATCTCAGGATGATACGACTTGATATGACTCGATATGACTGTATGACAGTCTTACTTGACCTCTGACGGTTTGATCGATGTCGACATCTAGATCGATCACTAGCTGGAGCAAGATGAAAGGGATTGGAAGTAGTCCGAGATGAGTAACCTGTGCACCAGCAGTCTCGAGCTCGCCAAATAGGTTTGGAGGGTCAGGTCGGTATATGACCGATCTGAAGCATCAGATGCTGTAGGCAGCTGAAAAATCTGATCTTCGAACTAGGCTGTCGCAATAGGTAAGTACATCAGTTTCTCGCTGATGTTGTTGGAGAAACAGATCGATTGTTGGCTGATGTAGCTTTTAACTCGGACAATGTCGTCATGTCCAGGTGATGTTGAGATCGGACTTCTCCTGACCTCAGCTTTCAGATGAGATCGGTCTTCTGATGAGATCGATTTCCTGAGGATCATGGTCTTCTAATGAGGTCGGCCCTCTGGTGACCCTGGCTTCGCGTCGAGGCTGGCTTTATGATGACCTCCATGATCTGACTCCACATCGGTAGCTTCACGTCGGTATTCTCCCAATGACGTCGGCTTTTATCTAGGTAGGCCTCCGATTGAGGTTGGTTAAGTAACGAGCACCTACCCCAACATTAGGATATTGGGAGAGGTTTTGCTGAAAGCTCTGGAGAGAGTGATCTTGCTCTTTTGAAAAGTGGATGTGCACCTCAATTCTAGGTCAGGTTCATTTTATGATTTTATTTATTAATTTTTATTTGCATACCATTACATGTTAGGTAAACGACTTATTAAATTTTTTATTATAAAAACTTATTGTATTATGCTTAAAGAACATATTTTGGTCTAAAAATTATTGAAAGGTCTAGGTCGTAATTGGTGTAAGATCTTTATTCAGCGAAATATGATATGAGCAAAGCTTTTTTTCTCCAAATATTTTCATTCATTCATATGTCACGTACGAGACAATAACGGTCATTAATCTTATTCTTATACGACTAATATGGGTAAGTGAGAGGAGAGAGGGTTTATTGTGCTGCTCATTTGAAGAGGCTAATTTTCTGGCTCTTGTTTTCTAGCAGCCTCTACATGGTTCAGCTGGGCTGGGGTCATGTGTCAACGTTGAAGCTAAAATTTAAATACCAAGTTAAGGCAGGCTACAACAACCATATGGATTTTTCAAAACAGGAGAGCAGTGCATTCCTTCTATATTTGCCATGTCGAGTCATGACTACTGATAGAAATTTAGGTTGATAAAGGGACTGGAAATAATCAAGGGATAAGAGCTTTTCTCTTAATTAATAATAACCATGTTGAGTCCAGCAAGCCTGCACTCTGATATCATGTGAACCTATTACTGGATTCTAAAACTTAAGTTAATAGGAAAAGGGTCAGTATTATATATAGGATGCTTTACATGGATTAAGAACTTGCTCAACAGTCATTGTCTCATCCATGCAAGAAATACATGGATGCAATTCCTTGAATGATGCTATTTATGATTTACTAATTACATGGGTACTTCTATCAAACAATGAACTATTTTCTGATTAGATGAGAATGTTAATGCTGATTGAAAGCCCAAATCTAAGAAATTAAAGAAACAATTAAGGGGCCAAAATAAGCAAATTAAAGGGGCTCGAAAGTGTGATAAAGTTAATACACTATCGACCTCTACATTATCCAATGCAAAATTGACCGTTGATTACATATTGAGCTATGTGATACATCGGCATGTGTTCCCATTCGAAATGCATGTGATAAGTTTTGCTTCTGCAGCTTAATAATTACCGCATGATTTCTTGGTCAGTGTTGCATCAGAAACATCAAAATAGCTCAACGATCATCCAACCGATCCCGCCACTTATATTGATTTTGTTTTATGTTTTTTTTTTTTTTTCCTTACATGTATTGTGTATGCATGCTTATTTAGAGAATGCAACAGCCTAACCGGCACTTCCTACCATTATCTCCGGTATGAAAAAATATTCGTTGCAATGGTGATATCATATCAAATTTGTAACAAATCAATAAAAATTTTTATATTTTATCGATTGCCTCATGGATAATATCCCACGTTACCTTCATGTATTTCACCCATTCTCAATTTTTCATTGATTTGTTACCACTGTGACATGGTGTCAACGTTGCAATGAATATTTTCTCATCGGGTACGTATGTGGTTGGTGAGGGAGCCCCGTTTTTACTGTAGGTAAAGGTGGTGGAGCAAGGGAAATATGGTTGACGTACCGTAGTTGGAGGAGGGCAAGCCATCGCTAATGACCGAATCAAGTGGCTGCGAGCACCTCACGGACGGTTGAGACATTCTAGACCACTAAAAGGAAGGCAAAGTGCATGAGAAGAAGCATCCTAAATTTAGGTGTTTGGGCATCAAAAGGCGAGCTTTGCATGACAAGAACCCTCCACCTCCCCACACCTCGATCCTCAAGGCAAGGAGGGTTGTCAAGGCCTTGGACACTCCTCCTTGATGACCATAAACCTTGAGAGTTCGAAAGCTGAAGGGAGAGAGAGGGAGGGAAGAAGCCTGGGTCCTAATGGAGCTCAAAAGGACCTGGTTGATATCGGCATTATTGTTGCTTATCTTTATATCAAATGTAGTGCAGATCGACGGTAGGAGACATGGAAGAGGAAGACTCGTTGGTAGAATATTTCGTCGAAGGCATGCCTTGGGTGCAATCGCTCAAAGCCAAACTATCCAACGCAAGCGGATTGCTGCTTTCAATGTGAAGAAGTTTGGTGCGGCTGCTGACGGAAAATCCGACGACTCTGCGGTAAGCATGCACAAACGAAGTTTCTCTTTTTTGTGTTTATGGCTTTTCTTTTTTACTTTTTTTCTTTTTTTTTTTTAAATGATTAAGAAGGTGGCGGAGAATCACTCTAACATCGATGTAAAAAACCCATGCAAGTAGCTAGTACCATATATGCATATGATCATTGAAAGAAGTAATTTTCATATGATGTTCCAATTGGGGCAATGGTTGCACCTCTTTTTCTTTTGAATCTATATTTTGGATTTGAATCTTGCAAGAAGGTGCTTTTGATCATCATTTTGTCATTAATTTATTGCTGTTGCTGCATATATATACTGCTGGTGTTATATAGAAAAAAAAAAAAAAGCTTTGAGCTCCATGAAGGGACAAAAATACATGCATGCCACCTATTTGTGTGCATTATGATGCTCAGCTTTTTTGGTTGTAATTCCTTCACAACTTGGTGGGCCAGTATTTCCCTAGTTGGATTGTCGGTGAAAGAAAATTCCTTGAACTTTGAATTAGATCCGATTGGATCGGATCCAATCCATGTCTTTTAATTTTTTCTCAACTAGGTCCATGGTTTGGCCAGGTCTAGCCAAACTGGACCTAAACTAATTAGTTTCTCCCCGAAATGAGTTCATGAGGTTGGGTCCAATAAACTCAATATCTAAACACAATCATATCTTGTTCAATTAATGAGTTAATTTAGGTCCAAAATAATATATCTGCAGTCAAAGATGTTGTCTATTTCCTCGACAACGTATTCATTCGCAGCATTTGCATCATTTTAATCTATCTGCAGGCTTTCCTGAAAGCATGGGAAACAGCATGTCCGCTGGAAGGAAGAAAAAAGATTGTTATTCCAAGGGGTGAGTACTTGGTTAACCCAATTAGGTTCGAGGGGCCATGCAATGGCCTTATGGAGGTGCTGCTCTCCGGTGTGGTGAAAGCGCAGCCCGATATAAATGTTTTCAATCAACAAGGTCACAAGGAGTGGATCACCTTTAATCACATCGATAGGTTGTTGATAACGGGTGCTGGAACATTTGATGGCCAAGGATCCTACGCGTGGCAGCACAACACATGCTCTAAAAAGAAAGACTGCAGCCTCCTTCCTGGTGTAAGTATGCTTAATTGTTAACGTGGACCTGATCTCTTCTTCTCCTTCACTGTTCCTTCTTGTTCTTTACGTCAACAATAAGCATTCTCTTGATGACAGGTTTTATATGTTTAGTTTTGCACAGTGAAAATTAAGAAATACAATCATGAGAAAAAAGTGAAGATAGGAGGTAAGTTTTATTATTAGTAGAAAGGCATCCATCCAAGGATCCATGCTCCAAAAAAAAAAAAAAAAACTCTTATTTTTTTTGCTTATTCTTGTAGAGGAATTATAATAACAGGCTTTCTTCGAAAAAATGAAATCCTTGTTCCAAGAAAATACAGAAAATTATTTTTTGGCATTTTCCATATAAAAAAAGGACATCAAATAGCTTCATCGATAGTCATGAGCACACAAATCATTTTAGTTAGTGTTGCATTTGCAAGCTAAATATCATCCTCAATATATAGAATTGCATATCTACCTTAGACTGCACAAGATTTATTTTTTTTTCAAAATTAAGTTGCAATTTGTGAATTAATTTTCGCTACAATTTGTAAGTATATTGCATCATAATCTTCAAAATATATATAATGAGAAATCCCATACAAGAAAAATTATCTTCTGTACATTTTCTTTAAAATATTGTTATTTGGACTTCACTGATGTGCATGAGTGGACAAGAGTTGCAATTGCCAGCTAAATTACATATTTGTCCAACCCGGAGATGCAACTAACGTAGCCTAAACTTTTTTTTTTTTTTTTTTTTTTTGAGAAGAACAATAAAAATCATTTATCAAGTAGAAATTCATGTTCAAAACATGCATCATCAGCTTATATCTTCGCGTTAGAAATAATTAATAAGTTTCTGCTGATCAACACTTCATAAAATTAGGTTTCTTTTATTATATATCACTCGGATACGTGTCTGACCACAAGATTTGATGTGTTTTTCTTGTCCTTCTCAAATCAAAGAATCTGAGACTAAACTTCGTCGCAAGAGCCACCGTCCGCGGCATATCCGTGGTGGACAGCAAGTCCTTCCAGATGACTATCTTCGGGTCCAACAACGTTAGGATCCACCGCATCAAGATCATCGCACCAGAAGAAGCCCCCAACACCGACGGAATCCACATCGGTAACTCGACTAACGTCAGGATCACAGATTCGGAGATCGGCACCGGCGACGACTGCATCTCCGTCGGCCCGGGAAGCAGGCAAATCCTCGTCTCCGGGGTGTCCTGCGGCCCAGGCCATGGCATCAGCATTGGGAGCCTCGGCCGATACCACAACGAGCCAGACGTGAGCGGGGTGACCGTGAAGAACTGCACCCTCACCGGAACCACAAACGGTCTCAGGGTCAAGACATGGCAGAATTCCGAGAGCAGCCGTGCTTCAGATTTCCATTTCGAAAATGTGGTGATGAATGGCGTCCAAAACCCCATCATCGTCGACCAAGAGTACTGCCCGGTTGGCAACTGTGAGAAAGGGGTAAGAGCCAGCTCTCTTCTCTTACTACACAAAAATCTTACACCCATTTGATGGAAAGAAGCCACTTAAACCTGCGAGGGAATATGATGCAACTCTTGATCTTTTGCCAAATTAAATTATATATGATCAGCATTGATATTAAATTGTGAGCTATAGTTTTAGATTCAGATTTTATATTGTGAATCCCCCAAGTATCAGGATCTAGATAATTAGATAATTATAAGCAGCGAACCAACATTTATCTCTTTTGTCTTTCGAGTCTGCAGGCTTCCAAATACTATTGAAAGTTCACAACAACTGAGCCAAAAAGCTACTTGAAAACCATGAATAAATTATATGTGAAATGAGAAAATTACTCTATACCAAAAAAAAAAATAAAATGCTGAACTAGATTTGCATGGTTCAGAATGACATCAAAGAGGGAAAAAGAAATTTGCTTGAAGGCTTCAAGTTTACACATCTAGGGTTAGAAGACTGCCATCCTGGTCTCCAAAGCTGATACAACCTTTTACACATATTTTTCTACAAGAAAAAAAAAAAAGAAAAATGCATTACATCTATTTATTCTTGCTTGCAGGCACCGTCGTTGGTTGAGATAAGCAATGTCACATTCCAAAACATCAGAGGCACCTCGGCTTCAAGGATGGCAGTGCATCTCTTCTGCAGCAAAACTGTGAACTGTAAGAACGTTATACTCCAAGATATAGACTTGAAGTTCGTGGATGCCAATTCCCCTTCATTAGCTCAATGTTACTATGCCCAAGGGACAGCCCAGGCTATATGAATCCTCCCTCTTGCTTCTCATGATGAGGACTCTGTCTTGTCCTTTCCAAAGGATTTGCTGTCTCCATGTGTAATGGTGTCCGGAGACCTTTGGGTGCTCACCCTTTTGTACTGACCCTGTACTGCGGACTTCGCTTGAAAGGAATTCTTTTCTCCCTCTCCAAAATCATTCTTCTCGACGGACTCATTGTGTTCCAATTAACATGAGTGGGGTGAATGTCGTCTGAATAATTGCCAGTTCCCATCATGATATCTATGTATTAAAAGAAAATTAGAACTTCTGAATTTTGAAAAAAATATATATAGAGAGTTTTTTTTGGGATTATAAGTAAAACCCTAATTTGATACGTTTCTGATTTTGGGATAATGAGGCTCTAAAGGATCTATATGGATTCGGGTAGGTTGTTTGAATATGGATTGTTACAAAATAAGTAACGTTATACGTGTTGCGGCCAATCGCCTCGTCGTCCGATCGTCGGGGAGCGTGCACCTGCAAAAGAATCCGCACTGACCGAGGCGGCTCCGGCGGAGACCCTCCGACGGTCAAGTCAGAGAGGTGACTGGGTAACAGTGAAATGTAGACAGAGAGCTCTGAGAGAGAGAGAGAGAGGAGCGAGCCTGCGTTTTTGGGAGAGACGGAGTGGATCGATCCTTGCACTGTTGCCTTCCCCGGTTTATATAGTGGAGCACGGTATGGCGCCGTCATTAATGGCGCGGACAAGTGAGGAACTGTCAACTCACTGTGGACTGTCAGAGTCGCCGTGAAAATGTCATGTCGCCGTGCGGCTGTCCAATCACTAGGGTTGACAATGCCCTCGGGGGACAATGCCCTAGGTAACCGGCCGCATGTCCGTGTCAGAGCTGACAAGGTCTGCGGCTGTACGCGATCGGAGGGGTCGGCCGATCCGGGTCGGTGGCCAGCAGAGTGGCGTCGGGTTCCTCCGTCGGTCGGCGAGTTTCATGTGAGTCGGCCATCGACCTCCGGGTTCAGTCGGTCGGGATGGATACGCCGACAATCCCAGTCGGCGATGGACCGTTGAATGGCCGGTGTTAGCCGCTGATGGTCGGTCGTCCCCCGACCGACGATCGGTCGGTCGATCGGCCAGTCGGAGTCGGTCGGACCGTTAGTCGGTCGGAGTCGGTCGGGCCGCCAGTCGTCGGTCGGGCCGCAGTCGGTCGGTCGGCCAGTCGGCAGTCGGTCGCCCCGACCGACGATCGGTCGGTGGGTATCCCCCAACAGTTGCCCCCCTCCACTCCTAAGTCGGGTGGTGAGCTGGCCGATGCTTTCATTCGGGCAGCAATCCGGACGACTGGGAGTGGATTTGTCGCATGCTAGATCCGACCGTACCGCGGCTGATCCGATGTCAGACGCCTCATAAATGCCAAGCGATCCGGACGTCTAGTCGGTGTCAGAAGTCAGTCGGTCGTCAGGTGTCAGACGCCACGTCTTGTCGTCGTCAGACGTTACGTCGGTGTCAGAAGATCGGGCGCCGGACGATACGGCGTCAGACGATCGGATATTCGGCGCCGATCGCGGGAGAGTGGGCCGCTGTCAGGCATCCCATCGGAACGCGAATCGGCGCGGGCGCATGAATGCGGAGCCGCGCCCCGCGCGCCGCGTGTCGAGGTGGTTGGCCGGCGCCTCCGGCATTTAATGTGGGCGGTGCGGCGTCCCGGACGGGGCGCGCCGAATCTCCGCCAACCGGCGGGCGCCACGCGTCGCGCATCTGCGGGTCTTTGGTCGGCGCGGAAGCATCTCGGCCGTCGGTCGGCCCTATATATATAGGACCTCCCGGACCCATGACCCACATTTGCCATTTGCTGGGGAAACTCTGTCCGGGCGATTTCTCAGTCGTCGCGGGCAGAGCTCTCTTGCTTCCGGAGGGATCCATCTGGTTCGTGGTCCCTCCTTCCTTCTTCTTCCTTTCTTCTCTTTCTTCTTCTATTCGGTTCCGGCAAATGACAGGAAACCGACTCAGGGAGCTCGGTCGGGGAACCCGACCGACGACTCCCGATCGGCTCCGGAAGATGAGGCCTCCTCGCTTTCGGGGCCGAATGTCGATCGGCTTCGGGAGCAATATCGCATCCCGGAGCAGTTTCGGCTCTCTGCTCCAGGGGCCGGCGGTCGGGTCAACAGCCCTCCGCCTGGCGATCTGGCGCTATATGTTGAAGACCTTCGCGCGGGTCTTCGGCTTCCGATTCGGAGTTGTCCGGAATTTATTAGATTATTACGGACTCTGTCCGGCGCAACTGGCGCCGAACTCTGTCCGTTTAATCATTTCCTTCGCGCTGTTGTGTCAGCTCTTGCCGACCAACCCTCGCGTTTCACTCTTCCGGGCATTCTTTGTGCTCCGACCCCACCCTAAAGCCCGAGGGTGGTGGCTCTTCAACCCCCGGAAGGGTCTTGCTTCATCACCGGTCTTCCATCATCCATTCATGGGTGGAAGAACCAATTTTTTTTGTTTCCTCCTCATCTCCTTGGGGCTTTCCTTCCCGCTGGGGTGTGCCCCGAACCGAGGCCAACGACAACAGCCGGGTGGAGGCGGACGACCGGGAGGACTTCCACCGACTGAAAGACATGTCGGTCCCGAAGCAGAGGGAGCTTGTTACCGAACAAGCTCTCTATGATGCTGGCTTGAGTCTGGTCCCCGAATAGGTATCGCCCGATCCCCCGGTCTTTCTTTTCATTCGGCTCTTGGTCCGGTCTTTAACATTTTGTCGGTATTGCAGGGACACCCCCAAGGATGCGGCCGACAGATGCCGAGATTCGGCGGTTCGCCACGAGGAAGAGGCCAGCATCGGGGGCCGGTCCTTCGCGCCCCCCGAAGAAACCTGCTCCAGCTCCGCCGACCGTCGAGGCGTCGACGACCGATCAGTCGGAGCCCGTAATAGCCCTCCCGGCTCCGATGGTTCACGCGGAGGAGAGACCGGCCGAGGAGGCGGCCGAGGGACATCGGCGGCTTCGCCGGTGCCGGTGGAGCCGGATGACGTTCGGGAAACCGAACATCGTCCGGCGGCGTCCGTTGGCGCAACGGGGGGCGCCGGGTCGAACTCCAGCGTCCCCTCGCTGCCGGTCCCGTCGATCGGGGCAGCTGATCGGGGGAAAGCCCCGATGGAGCCCGCAGACGAGACAAGGTCGAGGAGCCGATCTGCGCCTCCCAGCGCGTACTACCCCGAGGGAGCGTCGGCGTTGGCCGACCACAACCTTGCGAGGAGGTTGTGTCAGGGATCCTCCTCCCAGCCGACGTAGAGTCACTGCGATCTCGGCAGGTGACCGAGATGCTGTCGCGGTTCTACCCGACCATGGTTGAGGTAAGCTTCGCATCACTTCTTCTTTCCCTTAGAAATTTTCTTGTTATGTGATCCTGACGAAGCTTTTTCAATCGGCAGCTGATCTTCACGATGTCCGAACTGGAGGCCGGGTACCGAAGGTTCGGCAACGTTCGGGCAGCTTACAAGGAGAGGTCGGCGGCGGCCGAAGCGGAGAGGGCGATGTTGGCCGACCAACTTCAGCAATCGGCCGACCGGGAGGCCAAGTTAGTTGACGAGGTCTCCCGGCTTGGGCCGAACTTCGATCGGCCAAGAAGGAGGCCAAACATAAGGGTCGGGCCGTGCGTCGTCTTCGGCGCGAACGAGACGGTGCCACCGCCGAACTTCAAGGGGAACGCGAGCAACTTCGGGTCAGCCTGGAGAAGCTCGCGAAGCCGAAGAGGAGCTATCCATCGCCCAGGTCGACGCCGAAATGGCGAAGGTGAGGCGGAGTCGGCGAGGGAGTCGCTCGCCCGTGCGGAGGACGAGGCAAGGTCGGCGAAAGAGTCGGCCGATCGGGCGGTGGAGACTTTCGGGCTTCCGACCAATACCGGGAGGAGATGCTCGAGTCGGGCTTCGCCTCATACCGGGTCGGGTTCGAGGACGGTCGGGACGCCGTCCATGCCTTGTACCCGGAGCTGGACGTCAGCCGCGTCGTCCCGCCGTTAGCCGAGGAGGAAGGAGCCGAAGGGGAAGGAACCGAGGAGATGGCCGACCAGCCTCGGAGGCGTCGTCGTGGCGGAGGAAGCCGTCCCGGAGCAGGTGCCGACCGATATCCCTTGCCGACTGAAGCCCCTCCTTCAGCCACCGATCCAGCACCACTTATGGCCGACACGCCGGTCATCCCCGATCCTCCGTTGGTCGAGGAAATCGACTAGGGCGGATGATCGGGCCCTGCCGACTACCTTTACTTTTTTATTTTCTGAAAAATATATGTAATCGGGCTTCGACCCGACTTTGTAATTTCCTCTTAGTAATGAATGAAACTTCTTCCTTTCTGCTTTTGTTTGTAATGCCGAACATTTCTGCGATGTCGAACGTAGTCGCTAACTTAAGTAAGTCGCTAACTCACGTAAGTCGGTAGGACTTCAACGACTAGTGCAGCCCGAAAGTAGAGTGCGTCCCGACTTTGGGTCGGCTTCTTGTGGTCGAGCTCTTAGTCGGGCGCGTCTTGTTGAGTCGGGAGCCGACCGAACCTGGCAAAGGTTCGGTAGTCGGGCTTCCATAGACGCGTTCAGTCGAATGTCGTCCGGCGCAGTGTCGGGGGAACGATAGTAAGTCGGGTCCCCATGCTCTTGCATCGGGTATTCGCTCTTATCTTTCGACATACGGTGGCAAGCCGAATGTCGTCCAGCCGGCCGTAGGTCGGTCGGTAAGTCGTGGATGCGACTAAGGTCGCGTCGTGCGATAGACGGTGGTAAGCCGAATATCCCTCGACCGGCCGTAGCCTGGTCGGAAGTCGCGACGACAGTCGCGTGGGCTTTTAGCCTTCTCTGGTCGGGGCCCGATCGGCCTGTTGGCCGATGGTTCGGTCCGAAAATTTGACCGTAGAAGGAGTATGAACTCCCGTCGCAACAGATGCATCGGCCTTTGTCAAGGGCGGATGTGTTGCCGAAAGTCGAAGGAGTGCAACTCCCGTTGATATGGATACATCGGTCCTGGTAAGGGTCCGATTTATCGTTGATTGTCGAAGGAGTGCCAACTCCCGTTCTTGTAGATGCGTCGATCCTCGCAAGAGTCCGATGCGTTACCGATGATGAGGTCGTCGGTTTTAGGTGGATGCTAGGTCCACGTCGATACGTTGGGGCTGAGCGTCGATCATTAGTCGAAGAGTTAAGACTCCGAGATTTTAACCTGAATTTGTATTCCGACTACTGAATTACAAAATTCACTGGCAATACAGCTTCAGGTTGTCGGCGTTCCAAGTCCGGGGAATGGGCTTCCCCTCAAGGGTCTCCAGCCGATAGGCTCTAGGCCCGAAGGTGTCTGCAACCTTGTAGGGCCCTTCCCAGTTTGGAGCCAACTTCCCCTGATCCAAGGGTTTCGAGACCTCCGCCTTCCTCAAGACCAAGTCACCAGGCCTGAAGAGCTTTGGTCTGACCTTGGCGTTGTAATACCGGGCGACCCTCTGTCGGTATGAAGCCATTCGGATTTGAGCCTCGTCTCGTAGCTCGGGGAGGAGGTCCAGGTCGGCCCTCCGACTCTCGGAGTTGTCCGGCTCTTGATACCGCTCGACCCTTGAAGATGGCAGGCCAATCTCGAGCGGGATCATAGCCTCTGTCCCGTAGGCCAAGCTGAACGGCGACTCTCCGGTCGGGACGCGGGGGGTCGTTCGGTAAGCCCACAGAACGGAGCCCAGCTCGTCGACCCAGAGACCTTTGGCTTCATTCAGTCGAGTCTTGAGTCCGTGGAGCAAGGTTCGGTTGGTCACCTCGACCTCGCCATTGGACTGTGGGTGCCCGACTGAAGTCAGTCGGTGCCTAATGTGGAACCTGGCGCAGAAGTCTCTGAAGTCCTGGTTGTCGAATTACCGTCCGTTGTCGGTGATGATGGTGTGCGGCAATCCGAACCTGAAGATGATGGATTTTTGGATAAAGTCCTCCATCTTCCGCTCGGTGATCTGCGCCAAGGGCTCGGCCTCGACCAACTTTGTGAAGTAGTCGATGGCGACAACGATGAACTTCCTCTGGCCCGACGCTGGTGGGAATGGACCGAGAATGTCGACTCCCCACTGGGCGAAGGGCCATGGAGCGACAATGGGAGCGATTTGGCTGGCCGGTTGGTGTTGGATGTTCGCGTACTTTTGACACGGCTCGCACCTCCGAACCAACTCGGTCGCATCCTTCTTCATGGTGGGCCAGTAGTAGCCTTGTCGCAGGACCTTGAAGGCTAGGGACTTGCCCCCCAAGTGGTTCCCGCAAATTCCTTCGTGAACCTCTCGGAGAGCGTAGTCGGCGTCGGTCGGTCCCAAACACCTAAGCAGGGGAAGGGAGAACGACCTTTTGTAGAGTCGGCCGCCCATGACGACATATTGCGAGGCCGACCATCGGAGTCGCTTGGCCTCCGTGGGACCTTCAGGACTGATCCCGTCGGTCAGGTACCGGACGATCGGGTCCATCCAACTTGGTTCGGACGTTAGCTGCTGTACTTCTTCGACCCGATCGATGCTCGGCTGCTGGAGGTTCTCCACGAACGTCCGACCCAAAGAGTCGTAGGCCGACGTTGCCAATTTGGAGAGTGCGTCGGCACGGGCGTTCTCCGACCTAGGGATGTGGGAAATTTTGAAATACTCGAGTCGCGCCACGAGGTCCCTCACTTTCTGAAGGTACTTGATCATGGTCGGATCTCGCACCTCGAACTCGCCTTTGACCTGCCCCACGATCAGCTGAGAGTCGGAGAATGCCTGGAGGCTGTCGATGCCCAGCTCCTTCGCCATCCTCAAGCCAGCGAGGAGTGCCTCGTATTCGGCTTGATTGTTGGAGGCCTTGAAGTCGAATCGGAGGGCGTATTCGGTGACCACCCCATCCGAATTCGTGAGCAGAAGCCCGGCCCCGCTTCCCTGAGCGTTCGAGGCTCCGTCGATGTGGAGTACCCAGGTGGAGATCGGGTCTGGCTCAGGGACCGCACCTCGTCCTGGGTCTTCAGCTCCCGACCCTTGGTCGGTTGTCGGGCACTCGGCGATGAAGTCGGCCAAGACCTGAGCCTTCAGGACAGGCCTCGGTCGGTACCGAATGTCAAACTCGCTGAGCTTCATCGCCCACTTGGCCAGTCGTCCGGACGTGTCCGGTCGGTGCAAAATTGCCCTCAGGGGCTGGTTGGAGAGCACCACTATGGCATGGGCCTGGAAGTATGGTCGAAGTCGTTGTACAGAGACGGTCAGGGCGAAAATCATCTTTTCCGTCTCCGAGTACCTCGCTTCGGCGCCGTGGAGCACTTTGCTGGTGTAATAGATGGGCTGATGAGTTCGGCACTCGTTTTCCCGAACGAGCACCGAACTGATCGTCTCGGAGGATGTGGCCAAGTAGAGATACAAGGTCTCCCCGACCTGCGGCTTCACGAGCAGCGGCGGGGAAGCCAAGTACTTTTTCACCAGCATGTCGTCCACGTACACTTCCATGTTGCGCCCGATCTGGTCTTTGAAGACCTTATTGACGAGTCGCTGGTAGGTGGCGCCGGTGTTCTTCAATCCGAAGGGCATCACCCGATAACAGTAGAGGCCCTTGGGAGTCACGAACGCGGTGTGCTCCTCATCTTCAGGCGCCATCCGGATCTGGTTGTACCCGGCGAAGGCGTCCATGAAGCTGAGCAGTCGAAATCCGGACGTCGCATCCACCAGCTGGTCGATCTTCGAAAGTGGGAAGCTATCTTTTGGGCAGGCTCTGTTGAGGTCGGTGTAGTCGATGCAGATCCTCCACTTTCCGTTGGCTTTTTTGACCATGACAACATTGGCGAGCCAATCGGGATACGTGGACTCTCGGATGAAGCCTGCTTCGAGTAGCTTGTCCACTTCTTCGTCGATGGCCCTCTGCCTCTCGGGGGCGAAGGACCTTTTCTTCTGCCTCACCGGCCTCATCGTCGGGTCGATGTTGAGTCGGTGAGTTATTATTTCTGGAGGGATGCCCGACATATCTGCTGCCGACCAAGCAAATATGTCGGCATTGGCCATCAGCAGCTCCGTCAGTCGGCATCGTTCGGTGTCGGGCAATTGAGTCCCGACCCAAACTTTCCTGTCGGGATTTTCTCCTAACGGGATCGCCTCAAGCTGCTCGGCCGGCAAACCTCGTTCTTCCTCCTCCCGTTGATCCAGCTTGTCGATTGTCAGAGATCCCCTCGACTCGTCGCTTTGAGCGGAGATTTGGAAGCATCGTCGGGCGAGCTGCTGATCTCCGCGCATCTCCCCGATTCTGTTTTTGGTCGGAAACCGAACAAGGAGATGGTACGTCGAGACGATCGCCTTAAGGACGTTCAATCCGGGTCGTCCAAGTATGGCGTTGTAAGCCGAAGGAACTTGGACGACCGCAAAAGTGAGGGAGACCGTGCTTTGCCGTGGTTCGGTGCCGACCGTCACGGGCAGGGTGATTTCTCCTTCTGTCGTGACGGCGTCTCCGGCAAAGCCGATCAAGGGCATGGAGACCCTCTTGAGTCGGTCAGTTGACAGTCGCATTCGGGAGAAGGTCGAGTAAAACAAAATATTTGTCGAACTTCCATTATCAACAAAAATTCGTTTTACATCATAATTCGCTATTGTCGCCGACACAACAACAGCATCGTCGTAGGGAGTTTGGATGCCCCGAACGTCGTCTTCCGTGAAAGTGATTACGTCGTCCGGGCGCGGCTTTTTCGTTGGCTCCCCTCCTGCAGATGTCCCCGAGCCCAGCCGCTTGGAGATCATGTTGATAACTCCGGTCGTCGGCTGGTTGGTCGTCGCCTCTTCAGTCGGTTGGGGGCGTCGATCGGCAACTGGTTGGGTCGGCGGACCCTTCCGAAATTTGCCGAGGTACCCCCGGCGGATGAGAGCTTCAAACTCATCCTTCAACTGGATGCACCGCTCGGTGTCGTGGCCGTGGCTCCGATGGAACCGGCAGTACTTTCATCGGTCGAGGCCTTTTGCCTTCAAAGGCGGAGGCCGTCGCAGGTATTCCTCTCCCTCGATCTCCATCAGGATCTGCGCACGGGGAGCGGAGAGAGGAGTGTAGGAGTCATACCTGGGGTGCATCGGCCTCGAAGTCTGTTGCCGGGGCGATTTTTGGATCCGTCGGGGTGACGAGACCCGACTATCGGTCGGGGGCCTGCTGGATTCGGCGGGCTCCCAACCTTTCCTCCGCTTCTCTTTCGGGCCTCTGGGCTCGGCCAAGCGTCGGTCGGACGCTCCTTCGTCCGCGCGCATATACTTGTATGCGTGCTCCAGTAGCTCAACATAAGTCCGGGGGAAGGTCTTGTCCAGAGAATAGGTGAATCGGGACGCCCTCAGGCCCCGCTTCATGGCTGAGACAGCCATGTCCTCGTTGAGGTCCCGGACCTCGAGCGTGGCCGCGTTGAATCGCGCCACGAAGTGTCGGAGCGTCTCGTTTTCCCCCTGCTTGAGGGAGAAAAGGCTGTCCGACGTTCGCGGCGGCTTTCGGCTGGTGCTGAAATGGGCCACGAACGAGTGCTCGAGCTGTCCGAAGGAATGGATACTTTTCGATCGGAGGCCGGAGTACCAGGCCCTGGCAGCCTTGCGGAGTGTGGCGGGGAAGCCGATGCAAAAAAGAGCGTCGGTTGCCCCATGGATCGTCATGAGAGCTTTATAGCTCTCGAGGTGGTCGACTGGGTCGGTGGAGCCGTCGTATGGCTCCACGTTCGACATTTTGAACCGATTGGAAATCGGCTCGTCGAGGATCAGTCGGGAGAGAGGTTGGGCGGTCTGGAAGTCGACGTCGTTCGAAGACTTCTGACCGTCCATCTGCAACTGGGCGAGTCGGCGGTCGATTTCCTCAAACCGTCGCTCGTAGTCGTCCGCTCGTCGATGCTGGGAGACCCCAGGAGTGGAGTCTTCGGAAGATTCTGAGAGTGAGGCCGACGGTGTGCGCGGCCGCTTCTCTTTCCTTGCCCGTTCCAGCAAGGAAGGAGAGGGCCGCTGGGACCGTCGGTCGTCGCGCCATGGTCGTCCCTCCTCTTCTCCGTGGGAGCGCTGTTGGGGGCGCTCGCATGGAGGCGACAGGGATCGGCGCGGTCGTCGGTGGCTGCTCCTGGAAGGCATAGGTCGGGCCGCCGGTTGCTGCTGGAGGCTTTTGACTGCGTCGGTCAGTATGGTCATCTGCCGTACGATGGCCGCAATCTGGACCTCCGCGGTCACTGCAGGGCGCGGAGAGCTAGGCTCCGCCGCCGATGGGGGCGGGGAGGCCTCTTCCCGACGGGAAGAGCGCCTCGCCGACCCAGTGATCGTTGAGCTCTTGTCTTCGTCATGCTGTCCCCTACCTGGCACGCCAATCTGTTGCGGCCAATCGCCTCGTCGTCCGATCGCCGGGAAGCGTGCACCTGCAAAATGAAGTCCGCACTGACCGGAGGTGGCTCCGGCGGGGACCCTCCGACGGTCAAGTCAGAGAGGTGACTGGGCAACAGTGAAATATAGACAGAGAGCTCTGAGAGAGAGAGAGAGAGAGAGAGGAGCGAGCCTGCGTTTTTGGGAGGGACGGAGCGGATCGATCCCTTGCACTGTTGCCTTCCCCGGTTTATATAGTGGAGCACGGTATGGCGCCGTCATTAATGGCGCGGACAAGTGAGAAACTGTCAACTCACTGTGGACTGTCAGAGTCGCCGTGAAAATGTCATGTCGCCGTGCGGCTGTCAAATCACCAGGGTTGACAATGCCCTCGGCGGGACAATGACCCTAGGTAGCCGTGCCGCATGTCCGTGTCAGAGCTGACAAGGTCTGGCGGCTGTACGGCGGTTGGAGGAGCCGACCGACCCAAAGTCGGTAGCCAGCTGAGTGGTGTCGGGCCCCTCCATTGGTCGGCGAGCCTTCCGTAAGTTGGCCACCGGACCTCCGGGTTTAGTCGGTCGGGGAAAGGTGCGCCCGACGCATCCTCAGTCGGTCGTGAGCCGATAATTAGCCGGTGATGGCATCCGTCAGTCGGTCGCCCCGACCTACGATCGGTCGGTCTGTCGGCCAGTCGGAGTCGTCCGTCGGAGTCGTCCGTCGGAGTCGTCCGTCGGAGTCGGTCGGTCAGTCAGCCAGTCGGTCGGTCGGCCGGTCGGTCGGTCAGCCGGTCGGTCGGCCGGTCGGTCGGTCGGTCGGTCGGTCAGTCGGTCGGTCGGGCCGTTAGTCGGTCGGTCGGGCCGTTAGTCGGTCGGTGGGTATCCCCCAACAAGTATAATAAAAATAATTGACAAAAACGGATTCTAATGTGCCTAACTAATGAATTATAGTTATTTTTGATGTTATCAGAGAGTTAATTAATTGTTATTTGGGTAAGAAAGTTAAATAATAAAAAATAATTAAGAAGGAAGAAATTAGAGGAGCTCAACAGGCTTGATGGAACGATGGATGCTGGTCATCAAATGGCTCAAAAATGTTTGTTTGAGAAAAAGCCGTTAATTTTTTTTCGTTTTGCAACTACTGGAAGCATGGTCTTCGATGTCAAAATAAGCTTTAAATGATTAAGAGCAATATTAGAGATATTTTAAAATTGGATCAAATTTAAAGGATACCCTATGTGATTTCTATCTTTCACCGGCATATACCAGCGAACCCATTTGAACCAGATATTTTCCTTCGTACGTGACGCTTGCTGGTTACGCTTTAAAAAATATATGTTAGCAGTTATATATAAAAAGTCCGATAAAGAAACAAGAACTAAAGGCCAAAAAAAAAAAAATCGAAGTGCCATCATATGCGTGAGGAACGCTGGGAGCGCCACGCAACTCACACGGACTGCGTTGTTTGGTTTTCCACTAAGATAATAATAATTTAATAATATACCAACAACCCTCGCGCATGGTTCATGCAAACGCGCCCGTGACCAAACTCTGGTGCTATCGGTCCCCACGTCCAGAAAGGCAACATCGGGTCCCGTCGGGCCCGGGGCGGTCGTTGTCGAACCGTAGCCGTAGGAAGCTCTCGCAGTCCAATGTGTACACATGGGACAGGGTCAGTGGGAGGATGGTGTATGAAATCCAAATACTAGCCGGTCCGCGTCAAGCGCCAGCCCTTTGGATCGATACCAAACCACCGTGAATACGTGTGGCTGTGGCAGGAATTCATTCACCGGGCTGACGTGATCGATGCAGTTGTCTGGTCCATCCACTCCCTTGTCAAAGATAATTATTATTTTTTTCTTTTTTCGAACTATTTTTTTTTTCTTTTTTAAGAGAGAGAGAGAGAGAGAGAGAGAGGTGACCCCCTACTATTTCATCATAACCGATGCACACCACACTGAGTTTAGATATATACAGAACCTCTTCCCGGCGGGCTGTAGTCTTGCTCCGAATTCGAATTCCCAACCAACCATATATGGAGAGAGACTCGTACTCAACCACCTGCAAGCAAGGCTTTTAACATGTACGGGATCTGGGTGTTTTACTTCAAGCGGTGAAGCGAGTTATTTGTTATCCAGAGACTCCATCGGCGACTTCCAACCGCGACAACAGCAGCAGAAAAATGGTTCATTTCCAGAAAAAAAAAAAAAAAAAAAATCCTAAATACGGCTTGTGTACCGGCAAATGAGATGGATATATTTTTGTGCTTTCTTTTCCATTTCTGATAAGGATATGAATGTTTTATTAAAAGGAATTTCCTTAAATTGCCACATTGTTGAGCTTATATATGGACAGGCCAATCGTAAAAAAAGATATAATTTTTTTAGCTCACGGAACTTTCCTTTGCGTATGGACTCTCTAATTAAATGAGTCATGTGGCCATGGGAGTTCTAGAATTTTTGGTGGACATAACAACTGCATTCTTAGTACAGTTTGAAGAACAGCTCGGCTTGATTAGATTATCTTTTTCTAACCTGAATATTCATCTAGACATAAAGATCCTTAATTACACACCCATGATTTCCAAATAATTGTGTATTTTAAGTTTTGATGATAACTGAAGAAATTCACTTGTCTCCTACTGAATAGGATAGAGATCTTTAGTTAATCCATCAAAAAAAAAAAAGAAGAAAGACATCTGTTATTTTGCATCGCTTTTACTTCTTGTTATATGAAAATTGGCTTATCTCACTTGAAAATAGGCAGGTTGGAGAACTTTTTAATATTTTAATACATACATACAGGCGCGCGCGCGCGCACACACATATATATATTGATATTGATATTGATATTTGGGTTGATATTTTGAATGGTTAACATAATTCTTGCATCTTTTTTGAAATATCCTGATCTCAACCTGTGAAATAAAATGAGATTTTATGTAATAAATTAATTTGATATTTACCAATTAAATACATTTTAAGATAGTCAAATATATATGAGAAGCTTTTGCTCCATGTGATCGTACACATGTAGTGACATCAGTCCACACCATAGCCCTCAACTTTGTTTGACTCATGTTAAGCATCCATCAAAGCCAATATTATGATTTATAATAGGCTTCTTTTGATTAAGAGCTTATAATATGCTAGTTCTGTATTATAATAGTCTATATTATAATAGAGCAACAAATTATACACAAACAATGAAATGTCTCAATGCATGAGGGTCGCCATTGAATGCTGGATTCTTTATTGCCATGTAGTGTGGCAATAGATCAGCCATACCATTCGTATATCATTTTGGGTCATCTTTTGACCATAATCTAATTTATTTTATAAAGCTCAATCTCTAATAGAGTTGCACTGACCTATCAAATTTAATATTTGTAATTTTTGTTGGTTAATTCTCAAAATGATTCAAACAACTCGTCTGGAGAAAAGATAGACACTCAAAAAAAATCTTATCCAAAATCATGGTTCCATGGAATCCAAATTATTTTGATCTGTATAGAAATCTACCCCATCATAAACCAAATAGAATTAAAACTTTGACCCATATCCCAACTAAAAAACTTTTTATTTGAAGAATCCAATACAAATAAGATCAGGTTGGGTTGGATTGGGTTATTCGGGTTTTGTCAATTTTAACTATCTCTAACGCCAAAAGTTTTACAATTTTTTTTCATGGCAAGGAGAGGGGGGAGATATACTTTAGTAAAAATAGTTTCATGTTTTCATTATTTTAGGGGAAAAAGCGAGAAAGAGAGCGTTACTAATAAAAATTTAAGCGAATAACTCCAGGTGGAGCAGCGACGAAGGTGACAGCGTGCTTACATATCCCTTCCCACCAACCCCCGTCTCCTTTGACGAGTAAGAGCCTGCGGGGTTGGCTCTGCATGCCCACCCACCACGCTCAACCTCCGTGTCGGTCAAATCAGCCGTCCAATTCCAAGACCCTTCGTCGATGGCCCCGATCCCTCCTCAACAACCCCTCCTCTCTCTCTGATCTCCCAACCACCCAACTCCGAGCCCTTCTATTTAAGCCACCCAAATCACCAACCAAGACTCAGGAGCTCGAAACATCCTCTCTAGCTCCGCACTAATACACTGTTCCACGTTAATCGGCCTTTTTTTCTTTTAGTTTCTCCTTCTCTCCTCCATCGAAACTAGAGTTTCTCAAATTTTTCTCTTTTTTTTTTTCCCCCCTCAAAACCAATCCAAAAAACTTGTGTATTCTCTCGTGCGGTAGCCAAGCTACCAAGTTGTTGTTTGTTGTTATTGTTGTTGTTAATTTGTCTTGGTTGCGTCATGGAGAACGGCGGTGCTAAGAGCTTCTGTCTACCGGATCCTTTGCATTGGGCCAAGGCCGCCGAGGCCTTGACCGGGAGCCACCTCGATGAGGTCAAGCACATGGTGGAGGAGTACAGGAAGCCTCTGGTGAGGCTGGAGGGCGCCACGCTGAAGATATCGCAAGTGGCAGCCGTGGCGACGAGCGAGTCGCCCGTGACGGTCGAGCTCTCGGAAGCCACCAGGGACGGCGTGAAGGCCAGCAGCCAGTGGGTGATGGACAGCATGAACAAGGGCACCGATAGCTATGGGGTCACCACCGGCTTTGGCGCAACCTCTCATAGGAGGACCAAGCAAGGAGGCGCCCTGCAGAAGGAGCTCATCAGGTCTCCCTCTCTCTCTCTCTCTCTCTCTCTCTCTCTCTCTCTCTCTCGTTTCCAACCACGTATAGTTAGAGAAATTTTGGTCTCTTTCATACCTCAAAAACATTAAAAAAGAAATAATTTAAAATCTGTTAGGAATAATATTGATGATCATCTAGCCTCGACATCACTGTTTTGCAGTCCAAGTCACCCGTCTTACCCTTTTTTAAAAAAAAAAAAAAAATTATACCAAGAGGGAGGGGATTGGTGGAAGCCCCAACAGGGTCTGGTGCGCCAGTGAGCTTTAAATGATTGCATGGGGCCTGTGGGTTTCATTACACGTGACTTTCAAGGTGGTTAGATCTCCTTATCTTCCGTGGATTTTGGTTTGGTCTTGTGATGGTAAGACTACTTTACCTTGGTAGGTGGGAGGAGATTGCTTCTCTCTAATTATTGTTGTTGTTGTTATCAGTGTATACAAAGGTAAATATGACCTGATACATAAAGGCTAGAGGTGGGGTGAGGATATCGGCCAGTATTGTCTCCTACCCACCCCACCTAACTTGCGACAGGTGCTTTGGCACCGGAATACCTACTTGGCAGGCTTTTGCGGACAGGAAGACTTCCAGCTGATTTTTTTTTTTTTTTTTTTTTTTTTTTTGCATATTTTATTTTCTAATTTTCATGAATTTATTTATAATACATTAATGATTTAATAAACCTGACTTACCGTAGGTTGATTGAATAAATCTGACTTACCATTTTTTTTTTCTTTTAAAATTCTTTAGTGATCAGTCCCTTCCATGTTCTTGCAAGCTGCCTATTTATTTTTGCATATCTCCAATAAATTATCGTGATGTTTCACCATGCTTATACATCATGGATTGGATTACAGAAGAATATGACTTTTGTTGTGGGCCAAAAGTGACGAAATTAACGCAAGCGAGCAGGCGAAGAAAGATTGGTTTTAGGGATACGTGGACGACAGACAAAGGATCTCCCCCAACGGAGTTTAAAAGGCATCTCGCATAGCAAGCCTGGTTGATAAGCCAGTAGCATACGTTACCTAAAAGTGAGGAAATGGGCGGACGATAATATTGCAGCAAACTTTCACGAAGAAACCAAAGAAGCATCAGATTTGGATCACCAAGCTAGCGGGCATATCAACCTTTTAGGCGTTAATTCTTAAGAAAAGGTTTTACTGCAACATGGTATGGTCAATTGTGATAGAGACGGGCCTATTTATAGTGGCAAGATACGCGGTCAATATTGTCTTTTAGAAGTCGTAGAAATCATCTCCGATCGAAGAAAATAAATAGTAGAAATATCGGGCTACTCCGAATATTAGATGCGTTTCGACTTTGCGTTGTGTGGGCTATACTATCCTTCAAATTTCGTCCTTCCCTATAGGCAAGCTTTCTTACGCTTTTCCTCTCCAGACAATAATATCCCATGCTATGCATCATCATTGAAGTCCTCTGCATGAAGTCATCACCGACATCGATCCGTTGCTCTGAAACTTATGATGCTCTGTTTCATACATCACTTGGGATTGAAAGAAAGAAAAAAATAAAATGAAAGCAAAAAGAAAGGGGGAAGAATGCATATGTAGCTGCATGAGTATCTTATAATATCTATATATATATATCAAGCATGCAGAACTGTAGCTATATATATTTTTCATCGGTGCATGACTAACTCGTAATAAAAATCTCTTAAATGGTGCAGATTCCTCAATGCCGGAATTTTTGGCGGAGGTGCGGAATCAGGACACACATTGCCAGTTTCGGCGTCGAGGGCAGCCATGCTGGTGAGGATCAACACCCTGCTTCAAGGCTACTCGGGCATCCGGTTCGAGATCCTGGAAGCTATGACCAACCTCCTCAACGGCCGCATCACCCCATGCCTGCCGCTCAGGGGCAGCATATCGGCCTCCGGTGATCTCGTCCCGCTGTCCTACATCGCCGGCCTCCTCACCGGTCGCCCAAATTCCAAGGCCACCACCCCCGACGGCACCACCGTCGATGCTTCGGAAGCCTTCCAGCTTGCCGGGATCCCCAGCGGATTCTTCGAACTGCAGCCCAAGGAGGGCCTCGCGATCGTTAATGGCACCGCCGTCGGGTCCGGCCTGGCCTCCATGGTCCTGTTCGAGACCAACATCCTCGCCGTCCTCTCGGAAGTTCTGTCGGCGATCTTTTGCGAAGTCATGCAGGGGAAGCCCGAGTTCACCGACCACCTCACTCACAAATTGAAGCACCACCCCGGCCAGATCGAGGCTGCGGCCCTCATGGAATACATACTGGAGGGCAGCTCCTACATGAAGATGGCCAAGAAGCTCCACGAGCTCGACCCCCTCCAGAAGCCCAAGCAAGACCGCTACGCCCTCCGCACCTCCCCCCAGTGGCTGGGCCCTCAGATCGAGGTGATCAGGATGTCCACCAAGTCGGTCGAGCGGGAGATCAATTCGGTGAACGACAACCCACTGATCGATGTCTCCAGGAGCAAGGCTCTCCACGGCGGCAACTTCCAGGGCACGCCCGTAGGCGTTTCCATGGACAACACCAGGCTGGCCATCGCCGCCATCGGGAAGCTCATGTTCGCGCAGTTCTCCGAGCTCGTGAATGACTTCTACAACAACGGGCTGCCTTCCAATCTCTCTGGCGGACGGAACCCCAGCTTGGACTATGGATTCAAAGGTGCTGAGATCGCCATGGCTGCCTACTGCTCGGAGCTCCAGTTCCTCGGGAACCCCGTCACCAACCACGTCCAAAGCGCCGAGCAGCACAACCAAGACGTCAACTCCTTGGGATTGATCTCGGCAAGGAAGACGGCGGAGGCTGTAGAGATCCTGAAGCTCATGTCTTCCACCTACCTGGTCGCGCTCTGCCAAGCCATCGATTTGAGGCATTTGGAGGAGAATCTGAAGAACACCGTCAAGAACACGGTGACCCAAGTGGCCAAGAGAGTACTGACCATCGGAGCTAATGGGGAGCTTCACCCCTCGAGGTTCTGCGAGAAGGACCTGATCAAGGTCATTGATCGAGAGTACGTCTTCGCCTACATCGATGATCCTTGCAGCTTTACCTACCCTTTGATGCAGAAGCTAAGGCAGGTCCTTGTCGAGCACGCCCTCAACAACGGGGAGAAGGAGAAGGATCCCAGCTCTTCCATCTTCCAGAAGATCTCTGTTTTCGAAGAGGAGTTGAAGACTCTCTTGCCAAAAGAAGTGGAGGGTGCGAGGGTCGCTTTTGAGAATGGGAACTCAGCCATTGCGAACAGGATCAAGGAGTGCAGGTCTTATCCTCTGTACAGGTTTGTGAGGGATGAACTGGACGCAGGGTTCCTTACAGGCGAGAAAGTCCGGTCGCCTGGTGAGGAGTTCAACAAGGTGTTCAATGCTATCTGCGAGGGCAAGGTGATCGACCCTCTGCTGGAGTGCTTGAAGGATTGGAATGGTGCTCCCCTTCCTATTTGTTAGGATCGCTTGTGAAGGGATGCTTCTCTGCTGCTGCTCGTTAGCTCTTATCTCATTTGTCTCTTGTTTTGATATTTGGATGTAAGGACCCTGCAGTGTTCTAGCAGGGAAAATGTGATTCGATCAAGGACTTATCTCTTGGTATTATACTACGTTCTTCTAAACTTTTCTTTCTTCAATTGCCATTGTCCTTAGTTTTATGTATGCATAGCATTTCATTTAAAGCAAACGTGGCGTGGCATATACACATACAGAAGCATGTTTCTGATTTTTCTCCCAAAAAAAGTTGCTTATTTGATTTTGTTAGAATTAAACTTGATTATTTTAGAAGGCTCTACAAATATAAAAAAAAGATTTCTCTAGAAGATCCTACAAAGATTTCTCTAGAAGATCCTACAAATATTGAAGAAAGATTTCTCTAGAAAGCCCTACGAATATAGTAGGAGGAATTCGCTAGAAGGTCCTGCAAATATAGAAGAAATATTTCTCTAGAAGGCCCTACGAATATAGTAGGAGGAATTCTCTAGAAGGCTCTACAAAAGTCAAAGATTTTTTGTCATGAAATTCTAAAAATAATTAGTATGTAGAAGGTTCCATGAAGTCCTATAAATATGTCTTGTAATTCTTTTCTTGCAATCAAATAAAGTTTTTAGAATTCAAATCTTTCTATCCTCTATTCTTACTCTACAATAGAATTTCTTCCTACCCCCTCCTAAGTCCATCAAATTTGATATCAGAGCCACAAAAGATCCATGGCCTCCATGAACTTTGTTCAATCCCAAATACCCAAACTCAACAAAGACAACTATGATAATTGGTGTATCCAAATGAAGGCTTTGCTCGAATCTCTTGACGTTTGGGATCTTGTAGAAGATGGCTACATGAAGTCGATAGAAGATGAAGCAATACTCACACAAGAGCAAAAGAAATAAAATAAGGAGTCAAAAAAGAAAGATAAGAAGGTCCTCTACACACTCTACTAAAGTGTAGATAAAGGTATATTTGAGATCATCGCCGGAGCCACAACATCAAAGGAGGCATGGGACTTACTACAAAAGGCACATAAAGGAGCAGAAAAGGTAAAGAAGATTCGGTTACAATCTTTAAGATCTGAATTTGAATCTTTAAAAATGATAACTGCAGAATCAATTTTCGATTATTTTTCAAGAATGATATCTATAGTCAATCAATTGAAAAAAAATGATGAAGAAATTACTGATGTTCGAGTCATGGAGAAAATTTTGCGCTCTTTAGATGCAAAATTTGACTTCATTGTTGTAGCCATTGAAAAATCAAAAGAACTGGAGGAGATGACTATAGAGCAACTCATGGGCTCTTTAAAAGCACATGAACAAAAGCTTTCTAAGAGGATGGAAGAAAAGCCCATTGAGCAAGTACTTCAAACAAATCTTACATTACAAGAAAAAAGTAATCCAGAAAATAAAATAAGTTTTCATGGTCGAGGCCGTGGAAGATTCCATCAAGATTAACCACAAAGAAGTCAAGGAGACACAAGAGACTTCCAAGCCCGAGGTCGTGGTAGAAGAAGATTTCTTAATTTTAGAGGAAAAGGAAGGTATGCACAACAAGCACCATATTGTTTTGTTTGTAAAAAATATGGGCACTATGCTAAAGATTGTTGGTACAAAGATGATGCTAATTATGTGGATGAGAAAATTCATTTTACAAAAGAACAAAAAGAAGAAGCAACCCTACTCTTGGCCTATAACAGTACTACTGGTGTTGCCAAAAGAAATACTTGGTATCTTGACACAGGTGCTAGCAATCATATGTGTGGCATGAAAGAGATATTTTTTGAGATGGATGAAAGCTTCAAAGGCTCAGTGACTTTTGGTGACTTCTCTACAAGGCCAGTTCAAGAGAAAGGTAAAATCCTCATCAAGCTCAAAGATGGTACACAAAATTTTATTTCGGATGTCTATTATATTCTAGATATGAAAAGCAACATTCTTAGTTTGGGTCAATTATTTGAAAAGGACTATGACATTCACATGAAAGAATTGGGCCTTTCTTTTTAGAAACAACAATAACACTCTTATTGTACATATTTCTATGTCAAAAAATAGAATGTTTGAGTTGAGTTTGCATGTTGATGATTCTTCCTGTATGATGGCACAAATTTTTGATGATTCTACTCTATGGCATCTTAGATATGGACATTTAAACTTTGATGGACTAAAACTTTTGTCCAGCAAAAATATGGTGATAAGGATGCCTTGGTTGAAAATACCCAAGAAAAAATGTGAAACTTGTATAGTTGGAAAGCAACAAAAGAGAAGTTTCATTTCAGGAAGGTCAAGAAGAGCAACAAAACCATTAGAGCTGATACATTCAGATGTTTACGAGCCGATCAAATCAATGTCTATGGAAGGTAACAAATATTATATCTCCTTCACTGATGATTATTCTGGAAAGACATGGATTTATCTGCTGAAAGAAAAGAGTGAAGTATTTCAAAAATTTAAAGAATTCAAGTCTCTTGTTGAGAAACAAAGTGGTTTTCAAATTAAAGCTTTGAGATCGGATCGCGGCGGCGAGTATTTATCTAATGAGCTTTCAAATTTTTTTAAAGAATATAAAATTTCTCATCAAGTTACTATGCCTTATTCACCTCAACAAAATGGAGATTCGGAAAGAAAGAATAAAAATATTTTAAATATGATTCGACGTATGTTAAAAGATAAAAATATGCCTAAAGAATTTTGGAGAGAAACAGTTGCTTGTGTAGTTTATTTGTTGAACAGATTTTTTTTAAAAAAGCTTTATAATATGACACCCGAACAAGCCTGGAGTTCATATAAGCCTAAGGTTGATCATCTTCGCATCTTTGGAAGTGTTGCTTATGTCAAAGTGCCCGAAGAGAAAAGGACCAAACTTGATGATAAAGGAGAAAAGTGTATTCTTTTAGGCTATGCTAAAAATTTAAGCGGCTATAAGCTGTATAATCCTATTACAAAGAAAGTGATCTTCTCAAGGGATGTTGATTTTGATGAAAAGCAAATGTGGAGTTGGCAAGATAATAACAAAATACAAGAAAACAAGGAATATATTGAAGAAGAAGAAGATCCAAAGCATCAAAAAAAAATTTCATCAACTCCACAACAAAGTTCAAGACATCCATCTCCACAAAAAAGTTTAAGTAAAAGAGTACACAAAAATCGGAGTATCCAAAAATTGCTTGACATCACAAGGCGCCTTGATGCTAATAATTATAGTATGTTTTGCCTTTTTGCAGGTTGTGATCCAATTGAGTTCCATGATGCAAATAAAGAAGAAAAATAAAAAAATACTATGCATGAAGAAATTTTATCAATCGAGAAGAATGACATCTGGGAACTCATAAATCTTTTCCAAGATCATCAAGCGATTGGAGTCAAACAGTTGTATAAAACAAAGACAAATGCAAGAGGAGAAATTGAAAAATATAAAACTCGTTTGGTGGTGAAAGGCTACAAACAACAATATGGTATTGATTATGATGAAGTTTTTTCTCCAGTTGTTCGAATGGAGATGATGCGCCTTCTTATTTTCTTAGCGGCTCAAATGAAATGAAAAAATTTTCAAATAGATGTAAAATCAGCTTTCTTAAATGGCTATTTGGATAAAGAAGTCTACATAGAATAACCTTTGGGTTTTATTCAAAAAATGACAGGAAAACAAAGTTTACAAACTCAAAAGAGCTCTCTATAGATTGAAACAAGCTCCACGAGCCTGGAATAGAAGGATTGAAAAATATTTTGCTGAAAATAATTTTCGAAAATACCTTCTTGAACATTCTCTTTATATAAGATTAATAATATTGGTGGTGTTCTATTTGTCTGCCTATATGTGGATGATTTGATATTCACAGGGAATAGTCTCGCAATGATTGACGATTTCAAGACTTCAATTATCAAAGAATTTGAGATGATGGATCTTGACCTAATGTCTTACTTTTTAGGTATTGAAGTCAACCAATCAAATAAAGGCATATTCATTTTACAAAGCAAATATGCAAAGGAGATTTTGAAGAAATTTAACATAAAGAAGTGTAATTCTAGCAACACCCCAATCGAATACAACACCAAATTGAGCAAAGATGGAGAAGAAGATCTTGTCAATCCAACATATTACAAAAGTTTGATTGGAAACTTAAGATATCTCACAAGCACAAGACCGGATATTACCTATAGTGTTGGAGTTATAAGTCGTTACTTGGATAAGCCAAAAATGAATCACTTAATCGCCACAAAAAAAATTCTTCGATATATCAAAGGTACACAAGATTATAGTATTTTTTATTCATCTACCAACCCAATAAAGCTAGTTGGATTTTGTGATAGCAATTGGACTAGAGATATTGATAATAGAAAAAGCACAAGTGGATTTGCTTTTTATATTGGAGGTATAGTATTCACAGTCTTCGAAGAAACAACAAATAGTTACACTTTCATCTTGTGAAGCAGAGTATGTTGCAGTAGCAAATTATGTTTGTCATGCATTATGGCTTCAAAGACTTCTACAAGAAATGAAGATTTCACAAGAAGAGCCAACAAGCATTTTTGTTGACAATAAATCAGCTATACATTTTTCAAAAATCCAGTCTTTCATGATCGGAGCAAGTACATCGACATAAAATTTTACTTCATTCGAGATTGTATCAAAGACAAAGAGATACAACTTCTCTACATTCCAACAAAAGATCAGATAGCCGATATCTTCACAAAACCTCTCAAGGTGGTAGATTTTAAAAAGCTAAGAGGCATGCTTGGAGTCATGAAGGTTCAAGTTTAAAGGGGGTTTAAACTTGATTTTTCTAGAAGGCTCTACAAATATGGAAGAAAGATTTCTCTAGAAGGCCCTACAAAGATTTTTCTAGAAGATCCTACAAATATAGAAGAAAGATTTCTCTAGAAAGCCCTATGAATATAGTAGGAGGAATTCTCTAGAAGGTCCTGCAAATATAGAAGAAAGATTTCTCTAGAAGGCCTTACGAATATAGTAGAAAGAATTCTCTAGAAGGTTCTACAAAAGTCAAAGATTTCTTGTCATAAAATTCTAAAAATAGTTAGTTTGTAGAAGGTTCCATGAAGTCCTATAAATATATCTTATAATTCTTTTCTTGCAATCAAGTAAAGTTTTTAGAATTCAAATCTTTCTATTCTCTATTCTTACTCTACAATAGAATTTCTTCCTACCCCCTCCTAAATCCATCAGATTTTTTTTTTCTTCTTTTCTTTTTTTTTCTTTTTTTGATAAAAGGTGCAAAAGGTCCCTACATCTTGTTATTATTTGTTTTATTCGTTATTCACCAGATTTCTGAGTCATCTTTCTTTCCAAAAAGCGTATAAGCCCAAATTTCCATTAACAGTTGTCGCTGCATAAATTTAAGAGCACTTTTTTCTTCTTAACCCTTTTTTTTTTTTTGTGTGTGTGTTTTACGATAATGGAAGTAGAAGTGCATGGTTTGATGGTAGCAGTAGGGACAGTGAGAAAGGAAACAATGGATAAGGAAGTGGAAGAAGTCAAGTGCGGCAGCAAGTTGCACAACGATAAAATTCTTGCAAAGATGGAGCTCGTAAGCTCCGGATGCCCTTTGTGCGGTACCTGAGTTGAGGCTGCCGCTTATCTTTTCATCAGATGCTCATTCACTTAAGAAATCCAGGCACTGATTGCCGTTTGTCATAATGTTATTGGCCCGTCCCCCAACATAAATGCCCTCTGGACCTCCTGAATACGTAAAAAAATCCATAAAAGTATGAGAAAAGGATGGCATCCAATGTTTATGTCTATTATTTGGCACACAAATCGAGAAAGAAAGCCAAGGGTCTTTTAGAAAAAATAGGCCGCCTCGGCTCCTTCAGTCCTCCACAAATCTCTACATTCCACTCGTGGGCTAATCTTTCTTCAGCCAGCTTATTGGAAAATCACCAAATTGTTTCCACCAGACTCTCTTCCATGTATAAATTACTGTAGCCATGTTTGACATTGATGCATCCTCTTCCTATCCTCTTCCTTGCTATGTTCAGTTTATAATTCCCTTGCTGGTCAGCTGCTGCCGTGCCTTGGGTATATTTGTTTACTATTAGGCTAATCGTTTTAGATGAGATCCTGAACTGTGATAAATGATATCAGAATAAACCCAAGTCATGGCTCATGTAGATTAAGGGAGATTGCAGCATGGGTCTATTTGGACCGACCACGAGCCAATCATGATATTTGTGAATGAATTTAGATCCTTAGCATAACAAGGATATCAAGACTTAAAGGATGGAAGTATATAATGAGCCAAATGGATATGTATTTAATCTCAAATCAATTATAGATTTGGTAGATCTTCAATATTTTTACATGATCAAAGAACCCAAATAACACATCCTAGCTATCTTTTTTCAATGAGATTGTGGTTTGGATGATTAGTATGTTAAATGTTGCTATCTGATGTGTCTAGACATCAATTTGTTACACTAGCGAATAATAATTTACAATACGATTGATCCGGTCGATCTACAAAACTAATTTGCATATTTCTATGTAGCTTTTTCCGATTGGCATCTTGCTTCTCTTACCATATATATATATATATATATATATATATATATATATATATATATATATATATATATATTTAATTTCGTGCAACCATGTTATGCGTGGAACACTACAATTTAAGATTCATCAGCTCACCCAAGGTCACTGCATTGAGCTCTCGAAAAGATAGCCTACATGCTGATAATTTCTGAGATACGCACCCCATGGTCGGCCTTGATTTTGGATCAGCATGTAAACATGCAAGTGCTAGCATCACTGCACAAACCATCTCCTTCTCCACCTTGCCAATGGGGGTTGGGAGACGTCGGTCCAACACATCTTTTAGCAATGTATTTAGGTCTGAGCATGCGAACAAAGACAAGATTAGTTCTTCGGGATGTGCTCCCATAATCACTTCTAAGTGCCACCACCCCAAAGCTATACACGTCACACTTCTCCGTCACCATCATTGTGTAAGCAAGCTCTAAAATAAAAAGAGAAAAATCAAATCATAATTCATTCTTCAATTCATCATACTTTCAATCATAATAATCATGATGTATCCGCTATATGTATAGCAATCTTATCATGTTTTCCATAAAATAAGAGAACCAAATCGATTTTATTGAGACCACGAATGCATCTCAGTAAACCCATTTGTATGCTCTCTTGATCCTATGAGCGGTAAACGATATCAGGCTTTCCTCCGGTTCAGTGTGATTCTTTTGATAGCAAGAATTAAAATTGAAAATCCATTCTGACAAAGTGTCCGATGCATCAGAATATTAAAATGGCGACTTGCTGTTTCCATTAGTTTTTGGAAGAAAAAGATATATGTACCGCAAAAAGTGCACTCGGTACTTGAACTTGGTGGGGGAACAGGTGGGGAGTCAAAACGATATGAAAAGAGAAAAATTGAAATTTCTTCCGTAGGGATACTCTTAAATCCTCAAGTTGACTTTGAGAAAAGCAGTAAAAAATGATTTTATAGTAGATGCCTACAAGTGCATTCATGCTTCAACGTATTTAGAATTTTTTTTTTAAAAATAAATAATAATAATAATAATAATAAAACCGTACCCTTTTAGGAGCGGTGCATGGCTGGTAAATTCTTTGTGCTGGCTTCTGAAAAAATATGTTGCTAAAGACGCAAATTACCTGGAGCAACATATCCGCATGAGTGCGGTCCAAATTGAAGAATCCGGCTTCAAGATTCTTGCTGTCCCAAAATCAGAGACGCATGCTTTGAACTCCGAGTCGAAGAGAATGTTTTTGCTCGATATGTCTCTGTGTACCATCGCCGGAGAAATATCATGGTGCATGTAAGATAAGGCATCCGCCATGCCTTTTATTGCATTCACCCAATCGAATTCCATGGCTGTTCGATCATCGGCGAGGAGGCCACCCAGACTTCCCCTTTCCATGTACTCATATACCAAGAACCTGCATCGAGCGTGCAAACAGAACCCATAAAGCTTCACAATGTTGCGGTGCCGAATTCTAGTTAAAGCCCGTATCTCATTCCTCGAGCTCGCCTCGTCAACCAGCTCTCCACCCTCCGATGAGTGGAATTTCTTGACGGCTACCACTTGGCCTGTGGGCAGCTCTGCTTCATAGACGCTTCCATTTCCACCCGGCCACCCCGATGCAGTATATGTCATCGAAGTTCTCTGTTGCTTCGACGATGTCTTCGAACACAATCCTCCCATCATAATTCCATATCGAAAACCGATCTGCCCCATTCCTTCTCGTCGTTAGCTCTGTCTCCCTTCCTCCACGAGACCATGAATTTTTCCGAAACTTGACCACAAGGATTCACCACAGAAGACAGCAGAAGCATCAGCGAAAGAGGAAGCACAACAAAGATCACAGCTTTCGACCTTTCTGCTTGACTTTGCAGTACTCCTTGAGAAGTTGTCGTCGGTGCCCTACACGGAGGTTCATTGGGGGTAACCTATGTTCCCGATGAGATCCTCGCAGGGCAATGCGTCGTCGTAAGGAAGAGTTACGTTCAGATGGTTGTATGATAAGTCGATGGTGTCGAGGCGCACCCAGACATCAGCCGTAATGTTGACATGACCGGTGAGCTTGTTGTGGGAGAGGTTCAAGCCCGACAAGTTGTGTAAGTTCAGAAGGCTTTCAGGTATCTCCCCACGCAATTCATTCTTACTGAGGTCCAACGTCTGAAGATCCGAGCAGTTCCCCAGCTGTGGTGGTATGAGCCCACTAAGTTTGTTCATGGATAGCTGGAGAATAACAAGGGAGTTCAATTCTCCTAGCTCTGGAGGGATCGACCCACAAAGTCTATTCCTATTGAGGTGAAGACGTTTGAGGAGGACGAGCTTGCGCAAAGACGGGGGGATCGGTTACCCGACAGATCTAAAACAGAAACACGTTGAAGCTCTCCAATTTCTGGCGGTATTGGACCAAAAATGTGATTTCCATCGAGGTACAAACCCTCTAGCCGAGAAAGGTTACCAAGCGATGAAGGAAGGGGACCTATCAAAGAGTTATTCGACAGACTTAGATTACCCACACTTAACAGGCTCCCCATTTCTTGGGGGATTGGACCAGAAATTCTGTTGAGGTCGAGGCTTAGAAAAGTAAGATTCGTGAGACTCCCAATTTCTGGTGGGATTGGACCACCACTGAGCCTGTTCCCGTCAAGTCTTAAATCGTAAAGACTGCCCAGGTTACTCCACGATCTCGGAATGTTGCCAGAGAGATAATTATGGGATGCATCCAGGGAAAGAAGACTCGTAAGGTTTCCTATTTCAGAGGGGATAGAACCGAGAGAATTATGGGATGCATTAAGGTAATAAAGACTCGTAAGGTTTCCTATTTCAGAGGGGATGGAACCAGGAATGTTATTGAAAACAATATGCAGAAAGTTTAGCTTCAACAAACCACCTATAGATTTTGGGATGATACCACCGAGCAAATTACTGCCGAGATCTACAAGAACCAGGTTTCCTAAATGTCCGATTTCCTGAGGAATTGAACTGGAGATTGAGTTGCCATGGAGTGACAGATATCCCAAGTCGCTCAAATTGCCAATAGAAGAAGGGATGACTCCGGACAACGAATTGTTCATCAAATGTAGTGAGACCAGATTCACGAGACCTCCAATCTCTTCCGGGATCGAGCCATTCAGCTGGTTATAAGACAAGTCCAAGATCTCAAGTTTTGCGAGCTTGCCGATCTCGGGAGGAATGCTTCCAGAAAAATTGTTGGAGTCGAGTCCAAGCGAATTGAGATTGGTCCAGTTGTTGAACAGGGGAGGCAACGTACCTGAAAGCCGATTCCCAGAAACATAAAGGTGCGTTAGCTGGGGAAGAGTCTCCCTGATGTTTGAAGGAAATCTCCCATGCAGCCCATTGCGACTGACGTCAAGATAAGTGAGGCCCGGAGAGGAGCTCAAGTTATCCAGTGTGCCATAGAAGTCGTTGTCACTGAGGTCGAGGTGAATGAGGTTGTTGATAGAGGAGAAGCTCAGGTTTTGAAGTACGCCCTCCAATAAGTTGCCGCTGAGATCGAGATGAGCAAGGCTCGGAAAGGATGAGAGGCTCAATTCATCAAGTGTTCCTCTTAGTCCCCTGTCCTGAAGGTGTATCTCGGTCACACTTCCAGCAGAGTTGCAGATTATGCCCTCCCAACTGCAAGGGCTAACTGACACTTTAGGACGGGAAGTAGCAGCACCGGATGGTGGCGTCCATGTCTTCAGATCGTAAGTGAGGTTGCCGTGTGGTCCCTCAAGGCTTTCTTTCCATCTGAGGAGTGCTGCTGCTTCGGATCGAATGGACGAAGGCCCTGGTAGGGGTGGTGCGGCTGCTGCGTCGGACGCTGAGAGGAAGATATATAGGAGAGAGCAAAGAAACAAGACAGAGAAGCGAGAATGGTAATAATTCTTTTCCATCCATGCCTTCTGCTGCATGCTAGCGCTAGAGCAGTCCTGCGCGCGGTTGGAGTGCTCGAAGACGCATGGATTGATTAAGCCCAAAGCAACCTAAAATGGAGCAATATCTATATAAAACCGAAGGATTTGGATGCTGCCTGCCATCCTGGTGCATCCATGGGAAATAATATTCCAAGCCCAAAGGCCACACGTTTGATTTGGACTGGGTCAAGAAAAGGCCTCCCCTCGGCATGCTCTCCACGCATGTTCTGCGCGCGGTCAAGGTCTTTTGGTTTCTAAGACTCTATCTCTCGCCGGATCGATTGTTTCTCACACCCACAGTCAGCTTCCTTCAACCAGGCAGGATGATCGACAAGAGGACCCACGAAACTGTTTCCAGGTTTCTATGCAAACTGCTGCCCATCTCCAATGATGCCTAGGCTCCGAATTCGTATCAAAGTCATCAAACATATGTTGCCGAATCACACCGCAAATGCGTCTCATGCACCATAAAACTACGAAGCAACACCATTCTTATAGAGTGTCTTCATGTCGCATATATTATAAGAGTCTCCAATCAATGTGATGCATGATGGGATTCCAAACCCACGAACCGTAGACCTGGCAGAAGAGTAGTATGTGTTGACTCGTACAGCAACAAACACGTACGACAGCTGACGCGTTTTTGGGAAATCGTGTTTCGGATGGTTTGAGGAGGATATTCCATTACCCCTTTTGCCTCCATATTATGATGATATTTAGCCGCCCACCTGCTTCTGTTTTCACCAAACTATTATTAATTTCCTGTAGTTCAATGTCATCCATGCAGAGATACGTCTTTTTGCACCGTGCTGCCTCGGCTGCGACGACTGCGCGGGGCTTTCAAGCCGAGTACCCAACAGGGACTGAACAGAAGTGAGGGAAATAATGTCGACGGCCGCACCAGAGTAGTGGAAGATTTTTTCCCAAAAAGAAAAAGAAAGGAATGGAAGATTCGACTTTCCCACTCACAGACATCCTTACGAAACAAATCCACGCGGTGCTGTAGAATAATCGGTTGGTTGGGTGGAAAATTCTCCGACCTGACCGCAAACAATCCAGTCGTGCAATCACCAACGTTTCCTTGTCATTCGCTTGCTGAAAGTCACGGCCACCAAGGTGCGTCTTGTATGAAGTTTTATGAGTCTATTTTGTTGAAACTTGGAACTGATATGCTATGAGATTCCATCACCCATCAGCCCATCAAAGCTCCCACAAACTAAGCTGGATTATTACGGTGCTGCAAGTTAGGACTTCGAAGCGACCTTCATGCTCTCTCAATTCAGCAAGTTTTGAGGCCTTACAGCCTGGTTTCTTTACTTCATTCCCTTGGAGCTTGGCTACTCCCTTTTTTTCTTTCCTCTTCTTTTTACTTTTTAAAATAACTCTCACGGTGTGAGAGCTATCTCATGCCCACCGAGTCTTCAGCTGCAGCCGCTACTCCTTTGGGTCTTCATTCTAGTTCGGGGCATTTTCTCATTTCAAACGTAAAAAAGTTAAAAATAAAGGACACCGGTTTTAGTTGGTCTTTCTCCTAGAACTAAAATGTGCTAGCCTTTACACTTACCAGCAAAAAGTTTTTTTGTTTTTTGTGATGAGCACTTACTCGCAAAAAATTATCTACCGCTCTGGGACAAATGGATTTAGCATGAGAACTTGTCGACCAAATTGCCAAGGAATAGATTGTGATTTGAAAATTATGCAAAACATGTTATTGCTGAGGAAGTCGTGACATTAGTAAGCTCCATTCCTTTCGGGAGGAGAACGATTAGAGTGCACTCTTCGGTGTATGGAAGCTTAAAACCACTATCCGACAATCTTAAGCGCCACATAAAAGAGATTCACAAACAATAACTTCTAGTAAGCCAATAGATAGCCTCAAAACCCAGTGTGAATTTGATGTTTCTTCATACCTGATACGCCGCAAGTAAATAAAATCTATCGCAAAGTATCAGTGTTTGAGAGCATCATTTGTTAGGTAACACTATCCATATATAATATTATTCCCCTCAAATAATTACATACTATTAT
Source organism: Elaeis guineensis (assembly GCF_000442705.2). Lineage (NCBI taxonomy): Eukaryota > Viridiplantae > Streptophyta > Magnoliopsida > Arecales > Arecaceae > Elaeis > Elaeis guineensis. The sequence goes on from NC_026004.2 coordinate 811,465, forward strand.
CTGGTTAAGACTATCCATATTGGCATCATCTCTAATAGCGAGTACGGATATGTCGTAAAGTATCAGGTTCACTGATTTCTCTCAGATGAGGCCTCTGTCAAGATTTCCAGCTGCTGATTCCTCTCGAGTCAGGCATCTATCAATGTCTCTCAGATTGGGCCTCCCGAGATCTTCAGCCGCATACGATGGATCCTGTTGCCCCATCCGCAGGTTAATCCTCAGTCCATCTCGTCATCTCCTTGTCACCGAAGCGCTCCATTTCAACAGGTTTCTTCCTTTACCGGTGATCTGTTTTGCTTATCAAGACCCTATATATTCTTGTACTCCTCTCTAAACTTTCTAATGTCGTAAATAATCTTTCTTCTTAGTAAAATCTGAAAACAAACAAACAAACAAACAAAACAAAACAAAAGAAGAAAAAATGTTCCAGATGGTGAACGCAGAACAAGATAGAAAATTTTCTCACCAACTAATATTTGAATCCCAGAAATAATTCGACTCATCCCGCCAATCTTGCAGATTACACATCAGAAAGTAAAACCAATGATCTGCCCTACTGCGGATACCATCTTCACGCAAAAATTTTGACATTTTTAGGAAAAATCAGTTTCATTAATGGTCATAAGAGTGGGGAAATCTGTGCAGGACACAGGATCAAGAAATAAACACCTATTTAGTCAAATGATGCCTTTCACTGATGGCCAACATCCTAGCATACAAAGCTCCTAACAGCATTTCTATATCCAAAAAAGGATCCACCAACTGAAACAACTGGAAAGCAAGATTACTCTTTAAAATATCAGCAGCTTCAGGCACCATGACCCCCATTGGTCTAAACACTTGGAAAGACACCGTGTCACTTGGAAAGACACAGCTTACTGCATATCTAGGGATCTGATCTGTTATATACGATACAAAATTTTCGGATAGGCAAGTTGCACTTGGGATGCTTTCTCCACATCGATCAGTCATCATCTGATACGCAGACAACATCTGTTGAAACAGAAGGCATCGTAGCATCCATACATGATTGAGACAATTCACCTGTCAGAGCCATATTGGATGAGAGCCATCTATCAAAATTCGGGCTTATATCTGCTAATTGTGACAGGTTTTGCCGGTCAGCTCCAATCTGGAAGTCCCCAGCATCCAGGGGCAAGTTGACTGGGGCAAGAGCAGCACCACGACAAACTGGTAATACACTTGAACTAATGGGCTGACAGGTTCCACCAACCGAAACCGCTGATGAAAGTACGTGGGAAACAGCTGCAGCTTGAGCACTGGAAGAAGATGGAGAACCCAGATTAGCAAGAGCCTGCCGCTGACTGCTCATCCCATTAGTTGGTATCCCAAAATTTTGTACTGAAAGGGATGTGTGAGGTCTGAAGCGATGCAGATGTGGAGCAGGGGCACGAGTCTCACTTGCAGCTTGAAGGTTTCCACAGGGTGGAAGTGTTGGACCATAGCGAAGCCTGGCTACATTGCCAGGAAAGATGGAAGCCATATTGTGGACCATCTGACCAGAGGAGATCGATGAAGCAGTAGATCCCGGGACCCAAAATCTGGGAGAGGCAAGCAAAGACGGAGTTGGCGTAGGGCTAGGGCCTGGAGGTAGCGTAGCTGGAGTTGAGACAGGCACAGACAAGACTGACACCGGCCTGTCGGCAACCTGTGGCTGGGATGCTTGATGCAAGTGCTGCAAAGAACTTGAACATAGACCTGGAACTAAAATGGGAGGGGAAGAAGAAGGCCTGAATTAGGTTCTGCTTGGAATCAGAGGAACAAAATCATGATCATCTTTCTGTTGGGGCTCATCCATTCTATTTCTGGATCATGCAATACGACTTGTGATCATATCACGGATAAAAGGCAACAACATATATTACCAGCTTAGTCTTCGTATCAACTTGACAAAAGCAATAATGACTGAAGGCATGATATAAATACAACATAGACAAAGCTACTTCATGGGATTTCACCATAATTTTTAGTAATTTGATAAACATGCCTCATCTCTTCAGAGTACAGCTTCACATTACATTACAATTCAAGGAAAACTTTCAATTATAATTACAATGATGACTTGAAATTTGTCTATTGCTTGAAAGAATTTCTTCAGCTGACACAAACTGGAGTTGTTTTCAATGCCTTTAATACATTTATCTTATTAACAACTAGATATGAGCAAGAGCATAAATAACAAACCTAATAAAGAGTTACACTAATAAGATGAAATAAACAAAATAGAAAAAAGACACAGATGCATCAAAATAACTGAAGCGAATTTTCACTCCTCAAGCAAATCTTTTCGCCTTTGTTACATTCAGACAACTTTATGCTGAAAACAGTCTGACCTTATAAGAAAACTAGAAAACTAGAGTAAAAATTTGTATTATAATTCTCTTATGAACTTCAGGATCCCACAATTATGTCCACATATTACATTTGGCACATTCAAAGCTTGTGCAAGAATTGTCATGCTACTCAAAGTCTTGGGTAACACATCGCTCACACACTCGCTCGCATGCATGCACACGCACACGTACGCATGCGCGTGCACAAAAAAAAAAGAGGAGGTTAGAGCTGAATCTCTAATAAGGAAAGAAAATTTCTTAATTTATGAATTAGAAAAAGGCTTCTGAATAACTTAGAATGTCCTGGGGCAGCCATTTTGTGCCAAAACAAATGTTAAGTCTGTTCCCAGTCTAACCCATCTAGGACATCGGATTGCTGGGACCATAATTGGGTCATGCCCTACTAAATGTCTAAATCTTCAGAATAGTTTCAAACAAAACCTAATAATATACTATACCTGAAGGTTTCCTTAAAAAGAACTATGAAGGTACTCCATATGGCAAATTTTAGTCCAGTACCTGACATGTCCAGATTCAGAACATTTTCATCAAATCAAGCTTCTGCATAACTTATTTTACCGGTCTTGCTATATTTGCATGTGAATGTACTTCTGTATTTAAAAGGAATATTTCCTCTATGCATACGCTATGGTAAACCAAAGGTGGATGAGATGTTTATAGTTAAACTTTTTTGATGATAATAAAATGTAGAAAGTAATATGAGGGACATTGTAAGTAGCATTCAGCTAAAAACATATGTAAATAAGAATAGGTACATGAACCATGCAACATGAGCATTCAAGGAGATTGCTGCTATATCCTAGCAGCATTAATTTGCCACTGTCAAATAAATCAAAAAACATAAAAAGCAAAAAATAAAATGGAATAGTCAAGGTGCTTTACTTTCCTTACCCAGAAAAGATGCAGAAGTCGCTCCCTTATTTTCAACGAATTTGGCCCTAAACTCCTCAGCTAAAATTTGATTCATGTACACTTTGTTATAGACTGTCTCTATCATCTCCTTATTTTGAAGAAATTCTGTCTCTGTATGCTTGAGTAAAGCATCATACTTCTTTCTTACCCTCTCTAACTCTTGATCACACTCTAATTTAAGTCGTACTATCTGTCCAACAAAGAAACAAATATCTAAAAAACAGAGCACAATGGGCAAAATATAACAAAAGATAACAACCAGGGCAGTACTTAAAATCAAGGTCCAGACAAAGACCTTATCATCATGCAACTTGGCAAGCGAATCCTGATGCATTCGAAGCCTAGTTAGTTCATTTTTAAGCGGTTCAGATTGGAGCCCTTGAGGTGGCAACAATGGTGCCATAGGAAAAAGCTGGGGAAAAGGGCTTTCTGATAAAGGTTGCACACTGGTGCTTCTCAAATCCTCAGAATGTGGCCTTTCTGCTTGCATACTGGCATTCGAAAGTGATGGATATACAACAGACACTGATAATTGTGATACCAGTTGTCTCGATTGCCCAACAGGCATAGCTGCAGTAACATTCGGTTGTTGTAATGGCACTTCAATTTGTTGGCTAGTACAATGTATATGATGAGTAGGCTCTTCTTCACCTTCCATATGTAGAGGCGTGCTTTCTTGACCATGTTCAATTACGGGCATGTCGGTCGACAGAGGCAACTGAAGCTGAAGGGAGGCTGAGATGGTTGTGCTCTGATTGGTCGGTTCGACTTGTGAAGAGACAACATCAACTACATGTGAGGAAGGAGCCATAATTTCTTGGGAAGAACTAGAGACTTGATCAAGTGACTCTGAGACGGTTGCATCCCGATTGGTTGGTTCAACTAGGGAATGGACAATATCAACTGAATGAGGAGGAACCACAATTTGTTGGGAAGAACAAGAACCGCGATCCCTTTCCTCTCCACCACATGCTGCAGGCTCTTCATGTTCATTGATAAAGTGTTCCTGGTCAGGCAAAATTAAAATCAGAACCTGACACAATGGGAGCACAAATAATCATCTTAATCATGTTAAAAATGCAATGTCGTTGACAGAGAGGTCCTAAACATATATGTTATATTTACTCTTAAAAAAAATTCCCTCACAAACTAAGATGATCTAAAATTATATCAGAGCAAGTGAAAAATAAAAAACTGAAAACTCAAGGGACATTTGGGGAGTTTGAAATGGAAGGGGAAATAAGTCAAAACCACCCCATGTGAAACAATTGTCCACAGGCAGGTCCTATTAGTGTAGGTGTAATTCAAGCACATGTCAGCCCATATCAGGTTATATCATCGAGATGTAACATGATGCAAGTCTATAGGGACCAACACAAATCATAGCAAAACACCACATGTATAGTTGCATTACTCCAATAAGTGTGCAGCACATTGCCAAACCGACAATCAATGGCTAAGCCAAAGAAAATCATAATACCAAAAATAATGATTTCAAATTGATCCATATTACATGAAAAAATTGGCTGACAAGTATGTGAAAATAAATTGCTAAAAAATCACATCAAAATTATTTTTTCATAATGTCATCCACTTTTAAGTACATCAATACTTTTATCAGGGGTTGCATCATTAACAAAAGCTATTAATGAGACATAGTCCAACAATAGACTATAATCACTCACGAGCAAGAGGATGTACAAGACATCAATATATGGTGCACACACGCACAGTGCACATAGTGTAACATGCATTACTAGGGCTGGCAAAATGTGACCCAGCCCATCAACTTAACCCATATTCGACCCACCATAAACAAGTCTGGCTTTGGCCTAAATGGGTTCAGGTCATAAACAAATCGACCCGTTTAACCTATTTGTTATTCTAGTTGGATTTAGGTGCTAACCTTTTGACCTGTTTATCCCGTGTAACCTGTTTATTAAAAAGGTCAAGTCGGGTTTTTCGTTTAATATCTGTCCCATCTAAAATAAAGCCCACCGCCTGCCTTGGAATAGTTGGAGTCTGTTTAAAATTTGAAACCACTGCCACTCGCCTAGCGGTCCAACCCAAATACTGATGCACGGAGCCAACCATCACCCTTTGCCCACGTGGTCCACAATCAACTCAGGACTCGACTCCAATTTCTAGAGTCTTCTAAATTCCAAATCACTCCTTTCTCTACCTTCCTACTTCCACCTGGTTAGGGTTTCAAGTTCCGTTTAAGCCTTTGAGCTAGGGTTTCTCCTGTAGTCCATGGCTTCATCCGTCCATGGAGGTTTCTTGTCTTGACTGAGCGACCCAATAGACCCTTTGCTCCTTCCATCGACCGACTCAGAGTTCCTTTCCTCAATCTCTAACAGTTTTTATTCTAATCTTTCACCTCTCTCTCTCGATTTCATATCCTTTCAGCACGAATAGAATAGATGGAGGCAATGATGGTTGCAGAGGGGGCAATGGACTTGATGGCAACAATGGGAGTGGTACCGATTCTCGATGTTCAAGAACTTGTGGTGGGCAAGGTGGCATAGGAGGCTGGACCCCACCATCGTGCATGGCATCATCAAGTTCTCCGACCTCACCCTTATTGAGTTCCAGCAGAACTACCTTGGTCTCTGCAGCATGCGGCGCCTTTGTCGGGTACTAGCGGCATCCCACGAGGTGCCCATCCTCCCGACCAACGACCTCCCCACTGACATTGACTAGAGGGACAGCATGCCGTCACCAACATCAAGGATCAGGTTCATCTCTTCTCTATTCTTCTTTTCCTTTTCTTTTTTTGATATGAATGAATTCAAAGTCTCTGATATTATTTGATTTCTTGATGGTTTTCTTAGTTTCCTTATGTAATTTGATGTCTTGATTTGAAAAATTACAGCAAGATATACGTAAAGCGCTTTTTGGGACGAAATTGCTTTTCGAGATAAACAGACAAAATGGGTCGAGTCGGGTTATCTTTTTATTAAATAAGGCAGGTTCATGTTTCAAAATCTAATCTGTTTAATAAACAAGTTGGCTTCAGACTTTAGATTTTCTAACCCGACCCACGTTTGACCCAACCCGACCCAATTGCCACCCCTATGCGATACATCAACACCTCTGCCCAACTCATTTGTGGCTGTAAATCCAAAGACTTACCTAGTGAAAACTGAAAACCTCTATCTAAAAAGGAGGTGCATTAGGTTATCTATGGCCGTGTATGCATATGACCCCAACTGGTTTGGGATTAAGGCTTAGTTGAGTTGAATATACCACATCACATAGCTTATGCTTAGTGCTTCACAATCACATTGTTAGATTAGCATTTTGTGGCTGCATACACAATCTATTTATCATTGCAACGCCACACACATGACCCTTCTAGTATTGTGAGGAACTACATATAAGGTTTGCCATCTCAGTACCAGATCCTGCATCGATACCATGCTGGTATAGTGTCGGTATGCTCATTAAAGGTTCAATTTGGCATATCGAGACTTAGGATGCTCCCCTACCAAGTCTCGGTTCAACATTGATATGGTATGGAACTTTTGGTATGTGGTGGTATGCACCGACATGGCAAACCATGACTACATATATCGCCACTCTTATACAACCCCATGCGAATAAAGCATGTTCAAGATAATGTTTCAATTAGATGTAGGTTTCAAGTGGGCTAGGTATGTATATATTAATAATGTCAATATGTTAATTATGCTATAACTATTGCTACTACAAATCCAGTGCTAAGGTGTAAGCACTAATTGCTAGATGTTATCATTGGTTATATCACTATTATTTATAAAAGATATTACTATTATTACATATGTTATATTTTATTTATTTCCAAATATGTAAAATCAAGGTTCGACCATCGGAGGTTGTATCGGCCAATGACCAATTCGATATGGTACATGTCCGAATTGTACCATGTCACGGATAGTGAAATAGGGAAAGGGAGAAATAGATAGAGGAAGAGAGAGAAAAGAAGGGAGACGGTGGGGAAGCGAGAGGGATCGAAACAAAGGGAGAGAGAGGGGAAGGGAGGAGAGGGGCTTACCTGGTCATTAGTTGGCATTAAAGAGCTCCATAAGCAACCAAGCGAGCAAGACGAGCAAATAAGGAAGCAAGACGAGTGAATGAGCAAGTGGAATTGGTGACCAGGCAAGCAACACAAGTGGGGAGCTTCAAAGCTTCGATCATGGTCGAATAGGGCGAAAAAGAGGGGGGGAGAGAGAGAGAGAAAGAGGACCTCAAAGGGCATAGGGGAAAGCCTCAAGAGGCTAAAAAGGGGCTGAATTTGAACCATTCCGATTATTGACTAGTTCAGTCTGCTACAGTCCAAACTGCCTTGGTTTAAGTTGGTTCAGCCTATCTTGTGTAAAATGCTAACCACATGCATTTGCATATAAGGCACATATGATACAGATGTACCATTCAGTCCCTTAATCGCCCATATACTGCAGCTATCTTTTAAACCAGTGAAAAAAACACCCATTTGTATTACTGAAGTCTCGAACCTGAATAGAAGACTACTTATTTAAGCGATGTACCATGAAATAAAGATGGAAAACAAACTAAGTGATAGAATGGTATGATGTACAAGTATATACCAATACGTATCATACCATACCAGTACAAAGAGTGCACCGAGTATCGATATGTTGAACCAAACTACCTACTGGACATATCGATATTTTACCAATATGGTATCAGTATAGGGTCTGGTATTGAGATTGCAAACCTTGTGACAAATAATCTAAAATGTGTCTTGTTTGCTCATATGATCGATTAGGAACAAATAACTATCGCTTTAAGAAATCAATGTAGTCGAAACAATTCTAATACCACCTTTGTTTGGCAATAAAGCACAAGCCTAGACAACAATACAAAGAGGTGCTGCTTGATAGTTGATGCATGGCCTCATAAATGGAATGGAAGTCCATCTACTAGAGACCTATCGATCAATAGGTTCACCAGCATGATAAGCTACAAGCATAGCCTTCAAACAACAGCAACATGGTGGAACACAGCATGGAGAAAATTGTGGTCCGTGTGCTGAATAAGCAAAACATGCTACATAGTTAACCGCATGAGAATTAATGAATATCTTAGCATACGACCGATGTACAACATCAAGATGGAGCCAAATAAAGAAGCTAAGTTTTTTGACGAGGAGGATGAAACTTTTGACGAAGATCCATCATAAAAGGCGATAACAGACAGATGCGAATGATTGACCAAATTGAAGATATTCACTATGTGCCCTAAACAAGAGAGAAAACTCAAGATCAAGAAGTAGTGAAGGGACCAATTATCAAAAATCAAATTATCGCTGGACATGTGATGAATAGGATAAGTGAATGAAAATTTATGAATCAACTCAAAATATTAGGACAATCCTTAATGGTTATGCCCATGGTTATTGGATGCACAGGGGGGCAGCAGATTACCAAGATGAGCTCCAGGTTTAATTTTAGCCATTTTGAATCACTGGATTTTTTTTTTTTCTTTTAATGATAAATATTTTTGTATATTTCCCATTTGCATGCAGTTTACTCAAGGGTTGACATTAAGAGATCATAAACCTTATTTTAATGCTTCAAAGTGTGACCAGAGGGATCACTTGGACTGCATTTGGCTCACAAATAAGGCTTGGAATAGGGCATATTCCTTCCAAACAGGTTTGAGAAAAGGGAATAAAGGATAGTTGTTCTAGTCAAACAGCTTATTCCTGGAATAACAACTCCAAGGAGAGTTTGGAATAAAAATATTCCCACTTCTATTCCTGCCCTTTTTCCAAAATTAGCAAAAAGTACCCTGTCCAAGATCTATCCATCCATGAATAGAAGAGCTTCAGTTAACCAAGACAAAGAATAACTGTTCCAATAGGAACACTCCTCTTTTCTTATTCTGGAACCAAACACAACCTTAAGACATAAGCAACATCAGTCCTTTTTTATATTATGCCGCCTGCAAGATGGATTGAAAGAAAAGAAGACCAAATACCCCCTTTCTCCCTACACTGGGAATCCTATGTCCTATGTTTACAAGCTCCAGTGCCAGCAAGTTTTAAGGAATTTTAAAAATATGGGTCAAGATTTTTAATAGAAAGAAGACATTTATTAAATTTATAGAATTGCCTTTTAGAATAGCTTGAACAGATCAAATTTGCAAAAAGGAGTTACGTCTCTAGAAAGCTCATTCCCTAGTGCAGTTCCAAGGCAGTCCATCGACTATCCCATGAATCTGTAGATAATTCCTGTAATTTTATGCTCTCAAAATGTATCATGTGATTTTTTGATGGCCATACCTCATTCGATGAGACACTGTTTTCACAGCCAGAGCTTGTTGAAGCACTGACAAAGGAAGGATACTCAATAATGCTTTGCAGAGGGGAAGATATCAAGCATGCACCATCAGAATTATCTGCACCACCAATTTGCTCATTGTCAACAGCTGTCGTTTCTCCGGAGACAACAGGAATTGCATTAGGCCTGCTACCCACTGAATTCATGATATTGGACCACAGAACTGGGTCTCTGGCACCAGTAGGCATGCTACCTGTCTCTCCAGGTGAAACACTTGCCGGAATTTCCGGAGATATGTTAGTTGGTTTAAGACATTCCATTCCATTCCTGTTATTGGACTGAGAAGATAGGGTCCCAGATTCTATTGAAACTTCGACTGCCCCACTAGTATGATTTGTTGCAGATTTTTCTGAATATTTAGCATTCAAATAAATAGATTCCATAGGATCTGTTGTTGTCGCATCAACGAATGGAGGATCTGAAGACGGTCCAGATCGAGGCATTGTGTTTCCCGAACCATCACAGGCTCCAGTTTGCTCACTGATGTCTCTGAACTCTTCCACCCTGAATCCAGAATCTGACAAAGGAATGCTGTCAAAAGACTCAGCTAGTTTACAAGCTTTAGCTTCTTCCATCCAGTTATCCTTTATCTGCTCCTCCTTATTCCTTGCATTTAACTGCATAACTTCAAGGTTAGCATGCTGACATTTCATGTGTTCCTCAAATGCAGCCATTTTTTTTGAGAACTCTTGATTTAGCAATCTTATCTTGTCATTTCTTACTGTGGAATCCATATGTATGGTGTGGATGAGCTCCAAATCCAAATCATGAGCTTTCTTCAATTTCATTTTCCCTTCTTCCTTGTGTATGTTGAAATTTGAAATTTCTTGTTGCTGCTTCAGAATTAGCTCTTCTGCCCTTCTTGAACAAATTTTATGAATCAAATCAACTCGGCTTTTCAGGAGTTCATCTTTTACTGACTCAATATGATGCTGAAGCATTGGAGGAGTCACAAGGACCTTTTCCTGCTCCTGCTCCTGTTCCACCAATATTTGCTGTTCAGTGAACCTAAGACAATCAGGTTTATCTCTGAGTTCCTCTCCATCCATTTCATGATGATGACACACATCTACATTTGGAGTCATCTCATGCACAAGTTCTCCAGCAACATCTTTTCCTGATTGCGGTGAATTATCCTCTGCGGAATTTGGCTCACTGTCATTCCTCAAAGTACCTGTTCGACAAGAAAACTTTTTGTTTACTTTTCGCAGTTTATAATAAACAGATTCGGCCAGCTCCTCATTGCACTGATAATTCAAATATTTTTTTGCAAGTGCAAGCGATTCTTGGTGATCCACCTTGTGTTTCAAGAAAGAAGCAGCATGCCAACACTGAAAGTTATATAAGACATAAAACATTAGTTGGAAAATATCACTAACAAAAACAAGGCAGGTTTCAAGGTAGCAAATCCCAAGACCCTTTACGTAGAAAAGGTCCGAAAAGCTTTATTGCTACAGTGACATGTAAAATTATCTTAAAACCAATTTATGAAATATCCTGGATTTGTGCACACAAGTTATCATCCAACGGATTTAGTCAATGTTGAAATTACATTCATTCTAAAATTTCATAGAAATTCAGTATAAGCGCTGAGTGACAATTAGAGTGAAAAGGCAAAAGCATAGATTTAAAAAGAAAATGTGTGATACAAGTTAAATCATGATATTTTAGTGAATAAAATATGTGCTCATTTCCTTCTCCAACATTATGTTATCACTGGAAAAAGGAATCGCATTCCTAGCCCCGTAAACAGTGTGGAAATTATGCACCTAAAACCTGATTCCATACCTGGACTTTGCTGGATAGCAACCAGCCTTGGCACTAGATAGGCATTAGGAACCAAAGGCAGCTCTCACCTGAATTCCTAAGTCTTACAAATTCTCCTTCAGAAAACTAAATAAGATTGCTCCATTTAATATAATAAGGTAGAACCTATTACAATTTCACAGATACAGGATAGCAGTTGTTTTTGTCATAGTTTAAGAGCCGTTCTCTATCAATAATCCTAATACATGCACATAACCTTCTTGTGTATATATGTTATAAGAAACTTGGCCTTCCTTCCAAAACCTTCACATGTTTCTAATATTCAAATGTATTCATACCAAGGTCCATAGTACTAGAACTGGTACCTGTGCCGGCAGGCCAGTGGGACAATACCGTGCAGTTCTGGCATGTACCAATGAAGGAAAACAGAGAGCGAGGAAAGAGGGAGAAGGAGAATGAGGGAGGGAAAGAGAGAGATGCTAGAAGACGGGGAAAGGGGGCTCGGAAGCCCTTCTCTCCTCCTCTGCTCAGGCCTCCCTCTCCAGCATCCCTCCCTCCCTCTCTATCTTCACTATGAGCCCCTATTTCGAACGAAACAGGGGCCCCTCCCAACGGCCCGAGCAGAAAAGAGAAGGGCTTGTGAGCCCCCTCCCCCCCTTCTCCCTCTACAGCATCTCTCTCCCCCTCTTTCCCTCCCTCTCTCTTTTCCTCTCTTTGCTTCTCTCTTTCCCCTTCCCTAGCTGGTTTCTTGAACCGAAGGCCAGAACCATCCCTTTTGCCGCTGGTACAATTCGATATGCCCTAAATTTGGTCAATTCAAGATGGTTCAACAGACACTGATTCTTACTATATATCCTAGAAAAGGAATTACATTTTTTCACTATAAATAACACATAACACATCAAGTAATTACTTGAAGCGCAAGGGAACATTTGAAACCGAAGAATTGGGAAACAGATAAACAGCAAGACATTGCAAAAAAAAAAATTCAAAAAAATTGATGCTTCAACAAATCATTCAAAATAATGAAGGTTATATTTACCAGGGATATCTTGAAGGCTTGCAATAAGGTTTCTGGTTCCCGATTAACATGATGATTATTGATAATATACCCAAGAAACATTTCAGCTGTGCGCTTGACATCATCCTGTATGTGCAACCATGAAAAATCAAGGGATCTGCACACTCATCCAACTGTGATATGCATTAAATACTTGTACCATAACCATTAGGCATTAGCAGATTTGACCTTTTTTTGCAAAATCAAATAACAAGAGGGGAAAAAAAATTATGCATATGACAAATTAAGACAGAAATCTTGATAAAAGAAATCATCTATACATCATGAAATCTCTCTTCTGATATGAAATCATGGTGTGACATGTATCTCCCTTTGTGCCGGTCACGGAATAGATGAAATAATCATCCACCAGATAGATAAAATGTACAAAGTTGTGCATTTTACATCATATATTTTGAGATGCTACTATGCAATAAATATTATGTTACAAAATTCTAATAGATGAATGCTTCTAGGTACTGCCTATGTATACTACAATCATTGGTTCTGCATCCCTGCATTTGATCAACTCCCCACTAGTACCATTGATTAACGCCACCTGGCACACTGATTATGAGTCTTAAAACGCCACCTGGCACACTGATTATGAGTCCTAAAATTGAACTCTCAATCTGATCACATAAGGGACATCTTTCTTCTTGTATTTGTGCTCTCTATAAAATGGCTTTGAGGAATATCTTCCTTCAAGACACTCTCTTATACACAACCTCCAGCCTTCCACATTCTTCCACCAATGTTCATCACCCTCATGGTGCCGTGATCATTGTGGCACCATCTTCAAAATCTATCCTGCCTGCTCAGTTTTAGTGTTTAGCCAAGTCATCTTTGAAGTGAGGTACATCATGGGCTATCAAGATGATGTTCATCTTACTTGATAATGATTCCATTATGGCCCGATAAAACATCATTCTTGTTATTTGATTTTGGACCCTCTTCCATTCTGTAGATAATGATGTTACCCCATAATATTGAGGGAAGTTTTGTTCTAGCAAATACGAAAACCTCTCACCTGTCCACTCTTTTGTGCCCCTGCCTGATCACTCCTGGTTACCTATAAAATGCTAGTTTTTGGCATTTGTCATGCACATAATACCGTGAATGTGTGCTTTGATCTTCCCTTCTTTACTTGCACAATAGCCTATAACACAGAACAAACTAATTTGTCAATGCCCAGCAGTGCATGCACTGCTAAGCCATTCTAAGCATTTTCCGCACCCTCACAACCATACTCGCCACTGCAAAGATCCTTTGATCACTTTGATCTCAATTCAGCTATAGAATCAACATCATAAGATTTATTGCGAGGGCAATCTTGTATGTATGTGTTCTAGTATTATCTTGTAAAAATTATCTGAGAATAAGCGATAAGTGATAGCTGAAAATTAGGTGGAGGTTTGTTGTTTTCTTCCCAACTTTAGCCCTCCAATTTCCATTTCAACGGCCATCTGCAGTATCAACATGCTTTTTAAATGATCGAGTATCCAATTCTCTGCAAGAGAATGAAACTGGAAACACTTGACATTTGTTGGTAGTCCTGTTTACAAGTTCTCAGTAAACTGGTGGAATTCTTTACAATGATTCGTTCTAACTTTCCCTTCACATGTAAGAAACTCACAATGTGTGATTCATTACAACTTCAAGTAGTGCGTGAATGTTGTAGACTGCTAGACTGTATGGTCATAGGTGAGGAATCCAGCAGTTAAATACAAGCACTTATGCCATGAATCGTGATATAACAATAAGCCAGTTATTAAATAATTGCACATAAAAACCATTAATCAACCATACTTCATTAGAAGAGTCAAGGCAACAAACGCACATCTACAACAATAAGAAGCCATCCAATTAAGAGGAACAAATTTTGCCCAATATTTAAATGCTAATAACAAGTTCACTACTAATGCATAGCCAATCCAGTAGTGGATATATAGTCTTGTTTCAGTAATCTGATCATTAGTTAAACCTTCAGATATGGAACAACTATTTGGATAAACACCTCATCCAAGGGGCATGTGTAAGTAGCTCAAACATCAATTCAGATGTATCTATTGGCATAAGACTAAATTTTAGTGAAAGAACAAACAAAGATATGGACCAAGAGACCCAAAGAGTTTGTTTTCTAGGACATTTTATTCAAAATAATAAAGAGAACAATGAAGATATTTGTAATAAAATTAGAGCTGGTTGTTTGATGTTGAAAAAGGTGCTTCTAGGTAGATTATGTCATCAACACATATCCTAGTGACTTTAAGGAGAATTATATAGAACAACAATAAGGCCTACAATGTTCTGTGGGTTAGAATGTTGGGCAATATGCAGGGTCCAAGAAAATAAGTTGAAGGTAGCAGAAATGAGAATGTTAATATAGATATGTCGCAGAACCAGGAAGGTTGGACTTAGAAATTAGTATGTAGACGAGCTATAGGAGTTGCACAAATTAGATATAAAGTGATGAAGAATTAATTAAGATGGTAAGGGCATGTACAGTGTTGATTTGGGGGCTCCAGTAAGGAGGGTGATATATTTTGTGTTTAAGGATATAGAAGCAGGAAATACCTACAAATAATGGACAAAGATTGCGAGGAAGGATATAGAAAAGCTAAAAATAACATATAAGCTACTAACATAGCCATTAATAGGAATACTTGGTAAATGTCGATCCATAAAGCTGACCCCGAATAGATGGGATGAGGCTTGGTGGTTGTCCGCTAATACTATAGAAACAAAAGGGGAATTCGAATATACAGAACAAAACTTTGGAAAAGTCCAATGCCGAACTCAACCATTAAACCATCATCCTTAAAAAAAAAAACTGCTGGTAGGTAAATACAATAGAAGCTTTTCATGGAGAATTTTTTATCACTAGTTTGGCAATTAATTCAAAGCCCAATCCAAAATCTTAAACAAAAAATAGTGGATGCAACAAACAATGCAAATTCTACAATTGTAATAACACTCACATAGAAAACTGGGCACATATGCATGGCGTGAGCTTCAGTGTATAGAACGCAAAACATTTGCATATCAGGATGCAAGAAAGCAACCAAAGATCTAAAAAATATATGACAAACCATATATGCTTTCATGTTCGAGCACCTATATCTCTGATCTAAAAAATATGCCACATCGATTTGCATAGAAAAGCAAACAAGACTGACATAACTGAAATCAGCATTACAAACCCCGAACAACTCTAAGTAAAGAATAAAATTGGATGCAACAACTTTTAATAATTTATGTTGGTTAGGTTACAAAGAAATAATTGAATGATACATTTGACATTCTATAACCATTAAGTGGAAGATCATGTATCCCATTAGAATCAAAACCATCCTCTAAATGGAAATGCAGCATCTGCAGCTTTTTGCTTGTGTATCTTCAATATGTACTCTTAATTCTACCAGAATTTCATTGGGTCAAAAGAAACAAATTTAACTATACAAATTCAAAGTAGACAAAGCAAATGAAAATGATGTAAATCATAAGATGCATACTGAAAGGCTCAAAATTTTGCATAGTATTGACAACTCTGGCTTCAACTGGACATGAAGGCTCCTCTGCACATTCCTCAATGTTTCGCTCCCTTCAGATTCAACACTAGGAGATTTATGTACTCCTGAAGTATCAACTGATAAGAGAGATTCGTTCTGATTATGGATTGCTTGACTTGTAACATGTGGTGAAGTGACCGTGTGTTGTCTCAAAATATTACTTCGATCTCCAGACAATTCTGCAACTGAAACAGCATTCAGCCTGACAATAACTAAAAGAAACTAAAAATTCCAAAAATCTGACCGAAAAGAAGCAAAATTGCGGAATTCAATATCATGATCTCTCAGGAATACCTGATTCCTTCATTGTTATGCTCGGAGCAAGTGCTTCTTTCCATGGAGAAATAAGGGATGGATGATTGGAGCCACATTGAGTCAAGTTTTCAGGCAGCATAGAACCCTTGCCCTCAGCTGCTTCTTTTCCTTTTTCTTGAAGGCAGCTTTGCAAAGAAATAACAGTGTTGCTAACTACTACTTTTCGATGCTTTTTCTTCACCTCATCATTTACTTCATCTGGTATCATTAGAGAACTATCAAGATGCTGAAATTTTCTGCAGCTCCCCTGAAATGACTCAGATATATATCGCCATCGAGGATACCTTCCATCCAATAAAATTGACCAGAAGCTGGGTGGATCTTTATCCAATGAGGAGATACCATCCTTCTCACCAACCAACGTAATGTTCCTCGAATAAGATGCTCCACTCTGCGGTGCTTTTATCAAAACTGAGCAGTTGCTAGGATTACAAGCTTCCGCCTTGCCGTGCCATTTTGTTAACAACTCCAGCACTACATTATCCAAGAGTAAATTGTCAGTGGAATTTTCAGAACAATTGTTTAGGTTCTCCTGCTGGTGAAATTCATCAAGTTTACTGAAGAGATATGTGGCACCCCAACTGAGAAGTGAATGGCTAACACTAGTGCTTATGCCCTGTATATTGCTCTCAAGAATCATATCTTGCTTTGCGAATATCAAAAGTTTTTCCTCCACCGTATAAGATGAATATAGACGAAACACCATTACCCGTCCAAACTTTGATTCAAGGCTTATTCTCTGAAGAGATCTTAGGTCATTCAATGGATTCCAATCACTGTTATAAATAATAATAGCATCAACTGATGAAAGTCTGATACTTGGGAGACAAGCACGATTTTCAATTAAAAACACAAATCTTCCTTTAGCCTTATCGTTAAACATATTCAAAGCAGCCAATTTTTTGGACATAATCAATCCACTCTCCACACGTTCATATGAATCAGCACCAAATCTCTGATGAAGAAAATCATCCAAGATATCACCAATCGAATTCCTTCCAGTCCCACTGATAGACTGTCACATTTAAAAGAGGTAAATGAGAACACAAATGCCTAACAAGAATAAGAAAAAATTTGGTGATGTGCCTCAAGGACAAAGCCAACAATATCCGAAACAGCTAAAGGTCCTAGTTGTGATGGAAAAAACATAATAAATCACCAAAAAAAGGCTTGCAAATTTTATCTGATTTCTGATCATTGCAATTGATTCAGACTCTATATACCAATTGATAAGACTCAAATTCATGTCAAAGGAGGCAGGGACTAACTCCAGCTAAAAATGCTTTGTGTAGAACTAGTCAAACATGTCCCATGAGTTCAAAAACGTTCTGTTGAATCCACACCATAATGTTGACAACATTATGCAGCATACTAACCAGACTTGATGGTTCATCATATAGGCCAACACAATAAATAAAAGCCTTTCATTATGCAATTCTATTGTACTAACTCAGGGAAATAAAATGCAGCATGCTAAATCATGATGTTAGACAATAAATACAGTTTGCTCAAATAAGACAGGTTTCCAAAGATGAGAATATTCAGGTTTCAGAAGGATGTGTCATAAAACTGTGAATGATGAGATTTGGAATGAGCGGATTTGGCAGCTAATGGGCACAACAATTAAGGATGAAGTGGTGGACAATCTCAGATACAAGAAGCACATGTAAAACAATTTGCAGATATTGCACCATGAAGAATGCAAATAAATATCGGAAAAGTCGATATTCACAATGAAAGACCTAAGATAAGATATACAACAGATAAAGGTAAGATTTTGAAAATATATGTTGACAGAAACATCCCTTCCCACTGATAGACACCTTTGAAACATCTTTGGAAGATCCACGGTAACTTTTGAAAGATATAGATGTATGCACAAAAGGAAAACAACTAATGGAGGATCCATCTCATGTAGAATATAAGTCAGTAGAACACTGGAAAAACTAATTATGACAATGCATTGAAAATACTACTTCAGAATTGTCTTCTTACCAATCTTTTTCAAGAAGAAGTTCATGTTGACATCTTAAGTTAAATTTGAACAATAGAATCTGAATATAAATTGCAATCACAAGCAGTGTCTTGGACATTTTATTAAAAACTCTGTTTTGCAACCTGCAGGCCAACATGCCCTGAACAGTCAATTTACCACCAACATCATGAATACATAAAAAGCATTATTTTTTTAATGCTACGTGATGACCAGGATTGAAAATAAAATGGCAATTGATATCCTTTTTTAGTGAATTAAATTGTATGATTTGAATCATAAATTGTAGGACAAGGGTAATGATGCACATGCCACAAAATGTAGTAACAAATCAGTTAGACTTTCCCTCTCCTCATCAAATGCCACCAGATTAACATAGTACAGCATGGCTTTCCCTGACAGGTAAGGAATAATGCGGTAATACAACTACATGAGAAGAGTGATTTAAAAAATTATAAGATAAATTTTATTCTAAACAATAATCTGCAGAGCTTTTGACCAAACTGAAAGCATGCAAAGCAGCACAAGCTCCAGGACAGCTACCCTGTTTAAAAAGAACTCAAACTGCACACCTGAAAAAGTATCAGCACTCTTAAACCTCGATTTTTCATCTCTTTGAGAATCTTATCAAGTAGCAGTAGTTTTCCGCTTGCATTTACTCCAACATCCAAAATATCAACCACTGGAAGGTCTTTGGTTAGTGAATTTTGCAACAACTTGTCAACTAGGTAAGGATGGTCACAGCACTGCCACAAAACAGAAAATAATGAGAAGTTCAGAGAAACTATCAGCAATATCTATGGTTAGGCATCTGTAAATGTGAGCAGTTTAGCATTATAAATGGTCTCACATGCTTCCAAGTGCTGACTATTTTTTATCAGATATTTTGTTTATACTATGAGTATAAAGTGTTGGAGTCAACCTTCCGAGTAGATATAAGAATGTCACGAAGAGCTCCAACATGATCAATTTTCGAACATGAACGAAGAGCAATGGAGCTTGAAATTAATGTGGCACAATATTGTTCAAGCTGCACATTTGAAAACCAAACAGGAACCCAGTACTCTATAAACTTTGAGGAGTCCGGTTTGCGTTCATATGCAAGATAACGTGCTAATCTCTCTTTCAATATGGCAAGTGTACCAGCATGATCGTTATGATCAAACTTCAAATTACTGATACAATTCTCTTTTCCTCCTGAATCAAGGAATGAGAGCAGATTGAGGTATTCAGCAAGGCTATCCTGAAAAATTCCAATAATCAACAATGCATGATTGAATTAAAAGAATAGAATCCTAGACACAGCCCCCCTGCCCCAACCACAAAGACCCACATACGTGCAACTTCATACCTTCAATGGTGCACTTAAAAGGAGAAGCCTGAAATCAGTGGAAAGATTCTTAAGTTGTTCAAAGTATTTGGATACCCTAGAGTTTTGACACTCATCAACTACAATTGCTTCCCAGCCGATGCAATCTACATTTCCAAAGTCCTGGATACCAATAGAACAGAAACAAAAGAGGTCAAGACCACTACATCCAAGAACCCTACAAGTGCAACAGCAGAGCTTTATGAAAAATCTGGAAGCATATAAAAAGCAAATTAAACATACTAATAGAGCAGTAACTTGTACATTAAAGCACCAAATTGCCTGCAATTATGTATGAAAAAGGAACTAAAAAAGACGATACCTCAATAATAGCATCAGGATGTGATAGAAGAACTTGAAACATTATGCAACCACCTTCTTCATAAAATTCTAATGTTCGAATAATCTTACGAACATCTTTGCTTCCATTGTAGACAATAACATTAATAGATGGTGCTAAGCGATTGAATTTAGTTTCCCATAAGGAAAGAGATGTGATTGTTGAGATGACGAGAAAAGGCCGAGATGCATGAGATAGTGAGGCTATTATAAATAATATGGATTTAACAACTCGCTCCTGCAAACATAGAAGCAAACCAGTAAGGTGAAATAGAACTATCTAGCATATAAACAAGCAGATATTCATAAAACTACAGCACTAGACCATGCAAGTTATAGGGAGCAACAACAAAAACTTGAACATTGTAGGATCACGAAAACATATTTAAGTATAAAACATTGCAGCAATGATAATTCTCCAAAATATTTTGTTTCTTAATACTTGTTCAGTTGCATCGAAGAATGAAGAAATATTTATGTCTAAACTAGAGACAACATAGGCAGCCTATGTGGGATTGCATCTCTGATGATGCTCAGTGTTCGATGATATTGACATTTAGAAAAGATTAAGCAATCAACATGAAGCATATTTAAGAACAAATGAGCCTCAAATATTTAAATCTGATATTGAATAACAGCATATAAACAAGGAAGGCAAAGATGAGGAATGAACACCAAGCAGCATTAGAATTGCACCAGGTAAAAAATCGAATCAACAGCTGCAACATTTAATGTAGATTTTTATGGAAAAGTAGAGGTACATGGATATTTGTCTCAGAGAGGGGATAAAAAGTTGTGAGATAGAATAATACTAGATAAGGAAGCAGAAGATTGGTGAACAAGGATTCATAATGTCAACCCCAAATAATTGACCTAGGCCAGACAGTAAAGTCTCAGTCATAAGCTGTGCAAATAGGATCATAGATAGTAAACATCCCTATGTTTGGACTGGCAGGGGATATATCTAGGAATTCAGAAGAATCAGAGAGGATTTAAGCAGACAGTCCTAATGAAGCAAGGGGCACAGATCCAATAAACATAGATGGACATCGTAAGAAAATCTAAAAACCAAAAAATTCAGAATAATGGGACTTAGCCTCAAAACAATAGTTAAGCAAGAAGTAAGATCCACTTGATGAACACAAATTGACAGGATAAGTATGCTTTTTTTGTCAATGATTTGAACTTTACAGTAGACTTGATGCTTATGCAAACAAAAATTTTTAGTTTTCGAGACCAACTTTAGTTCTTGGGCTAAAAACATAAGCGCAAGGTATGTGAATGTTTGGCATTTTCACCTGCAACAGTAGTAATGCTCAAGGCTGCAAACAACTTGCAAAAAGCCAAGGACAACAAAAAAGAATAGAACTTATTTAAATACAGTCAAGGGATCGCAGCAAGTATATAATTGTGATCCCTGAAGCCACTTCCAGATGACCATTTCATGCTTGCTTGTTGAAGATATTGTTCAAAATATCTTTTGTTGCATGATGTTAAAAAGACTTCTATGTCTGAAGTGAAAGAAATCCTAAAAGATCTCATAAAGCGGGCATTTACCACTAAGAAGGACTTTTACTAAATCTTTAACAAATTAAGCAGCTCCCAATCAAAATATCCAATAGCGAACTATGACACATGCATGCATACAACACATTGATGTATATTTTGTAAAAAAACACCCACAAAGAGAAGCACTTCTCAACAACATAATACTTTAGATACTTTATGTCTCAAGCCATTTACAACAAAAAACTACTACTATTGAAAACAAGAGCTAGACTGTTAATTCGCCAAACCTACCTGATCATCAACAAGAATAGCATTTTGAGACTTGTGCCAAAACTCACGAAGCCGGTTAACAGAATTTAGATGATCATTATCAAGTCCAGGTGGACACCCATCAGGCAGCTTGGACAATTTTTGGAAAGGCTTTCTCTTTATCTGCAAAGCCTGGGTACCGCATAGATTAGTTTGCTAATGATAAAATATCATTTCAACTGAAGAGAATCTCAAGATAGATTATGTCTAGAAGCAATAGCAATAGAGAAGAATAAAATAGCTTAACGTGAGACATAGGAATTACTAGGAAAAAGCATAAAATGTATACACCAGAGTCAATCAGAAGAAAGCAGAAGAAATTAGCTAACAGAAAACAATAAAAAAGAAAATATAAAATATTAAGCATTAATTAACATTTTCTATCAAAAATTACATAAATCAAACACATAAAAACGATCACGCTATCAAAGCATCTAAATATTGAAACATAACAATTTAAAAAAAGAAAGAAACATAGTTCCAGAAACTAAGGAGATTTGTGCATGATTTTTTCATTAGGAGCACATAATCAACAGAAATCTAATGATGTAAGTATATATGCCTGATATTAGAACAATTTACACAAGTGCTTCAGGTTGAAATAAAGCATCAGGATACCAAAAGCAAATAAAATCTAATAAAATGCTTTCCATTAATCTCCAACCTGATGATCTTGCCTGGCATGAAAATTCATGTTTTAATAAGACCAGGGCATTCCAGATGAATAAATACCTAATCAACTCATTGACTCTAGACTGAGCTAGAAATACAATTTTTACCAGTTGAAAAAGATCAACTTTTATTAACAGGGTTTACGGTCAAATCTATATTTCAAAGACCATCATGCAGGCCTTTTCTCATCCAATATGAGGTCGGCTGTGTAACGACTCAAAGTGAAGAAGGCTCATTCATGTCAACCCAGTAAAACATATGTAAACATATTTTGAATGAAAAAGATCGAAATAACACCATTTGTACTGAAAAGCTTGACAAACACACACTCGGAGTCGGAGGCCTATCTCTGGGTAGCTGGCAATTTGAAGTTTGAAGAAAAGGCGTATTCGGAATCTAGGTGAAAGGATGCAATTATAGGGATATATGGAATTGTGGAATTACAAAAATTAGCATGCGACAGAGAGAATCAACTTTCTTGGAGCTTTAATGAGAATTTCTAGAATGTGAGAAAATCAAAAAAAAGGATCAGATCTAATCTGTTTTACGAATTGCTATAATCAAGGAAGAGAGAAGAAAAAGAAAAAAAGGCCTTCACCCAAAAGAAAGATATCTCAATATTTTCAACTTAAGAGCCTGTCTCAATGCATAGGCTGAAAGTACCATAGGTTTTAAAAACCATAGGAATGGATTGATGCTTCAAGAGATCCCTGCAGGAAAATAATCCTACAAATCAAGAACAAAGGTGGCCACCAGCTTGGAAACTTCAAAAAAAAAAAAAAGAAGAGAGAGAGAGAGAGATTTCCAAAAAAAAAAAAATCAAATCTTGTTGATAGATGCACAAACATATATTGTTGAAAAAGATGCTTAGAGCTGGAAAAAAATAATTAAAATAATAGAAAGATGCAACCAATCCTAACCAACAGTCATACATATCTTACTCTGAGAACATCAAACAGACCTTTTACCTTTTGCAGAACAACCCTTTCTTAGACAATCTTTCTAATGATTCCACTATGGGGCAAAGTAATACCCTGAATCAAAACTCATAAACGAAAAGGAGCACCGCCCATCTTCTTTGTTTTACCTGATCAGACCTCCACAAACTGCATCAGGACTGTAGATCCACAAAAAAACAAAAGGGGGTGTGGTGTTGGTATCCCAACAGTGAATGCTCAAAGTCTGTTTCTTAGCTGGTGCACCAAAAGACAATGGATCTTCCCAAAGTGAAGGCCCAGCATTGCAAAGGCTCAGCATTCCATCAATGAAATTTGCAGGTGTCAACTAAAGCATATTGAACCACACTTTTTTATAAATTAGAGTAAAGAAAAGATATTAGTAGCTAATTTGATAACCACATCGCACATAAAATTTTGCGAGTATGGATAACCGAGAAAAGGTTATAATGCTGGTACTTGACAATTGTCTTGTGTTCATATAACCATAGAGTGTAACTGTCCTCTTCATTTCATGATTTAATTTCTCTAATAAGACTCAAAGACACTATCAAGTATCAACATAGAACTACATAACTTTGCCCTCTATATACTGTGTTTTTAAACATTCGTTTCTTCTAATATTGGTCAGAACATGCTTTTGAGCATGTGGTACACACTGTATATAAAGTGGAACACCTTAGTCACATGCCACATATATGGTCTCAACAAGACCACAACCTAAAAGTATCATTTTGATGCAAGGATGACAGGAGGGTTCTTTATGCATGCAATGGTGAACCAAAAGGGTAAGGAAATCCCAGGATGTTAAGCTCAAATCAGTATCCCAAAGGTCCACTTTTTTCAGATCTGGAATGCACTTACGTACACTAGAGACTGCAAGAAATAAAAGAGACATTAAAAAGCCTTTAGGATTAGAGGTTAGAGAAGAGTTCTGCTAGAGGGATTCTAAATGTTTTCGGTATAACAGAATAGGTTCAAAGTTGACACAAAGTCAAAATTCAGGTAATGAACAAAGTTCTCAAAAATGAATATTTTAAGTGCAAAACAGTTTCAGGTAATGAATTGCTAGCTAGCAATTCATCATTACCTGAATTTTAACTCAAGAGTCAAAATTCAGGTAATAAAAACAGTTCTCAGAAATGAATGTTTTATGTGCAAATCTAAATAGACTACTAACTAATTATTAAAGATAACAAAAAATTGCTTGCTACTGGTTTCCACTAGACTTGAGAGATCAAAGTTGCACAAACAGATTAAGAAAATTCCATACATAAATCAGATTACGTTCAAATATGTAACAGTGGAAAATAAAGCACAATAAGAAGAAACGAAAGGAGAAAATACAAGATGCCGGAAGAACAACCAACCAAAGATCTATTCAAATACAATCAAATTAAGCTCAATATTTTGACAGTAGAGAAGAATAAGAAAAGTAGATAAAAAAGTAAAAGTGCAGAAAAAAGGAGTAGAACCAGCAAAGAGAAGAAATGGAGGAAATAAGAGAAAGAAGAGGGAAGACCAACCAAACCTTGGATCACTTCCTTTGAAGAATGCAAGATTCAAAGTGCCTCAACATCAACCCCCTAATTAAAAAGACCAAAGAAACAATGCCTACTTCTCCGAAGAGGACTCTTAGCTTGCCCATTGACCCTAGACTCTTTCAACATAAGTTTCTCCGAAAAAGAACTAGTCAACCTAAAACTCCAGTGCATCCAATATTTCCAAGTAAGAACCCAAATGAGAGAGAGAGAGAGAGAGAGAGAGAGAGATTGGAATCCTGAGAAGACTCCTAAAGTCCTTTTTTTTTTCAGGTAGAGACAAGGGCAGTAGGTCTGAAAATCTAGATAGAAAAACCTGAGCAACCAGAAGCTAGAAAAGAAGATAAAGACTAGGGTAAGGTCTGCTCTGGCACCCTCTCCACCGAAATCCTGATTCTCCATAACTCATTGGAAGTCAGCAAGTCTGCCGGTTGGTTCCCCTCACAAAAGGTATCAGAGAGGGGCCAAAAAAAAGAAAAAACCTGAGATAGGATAGTAGGTCAGATGTCACACAGCAGAGAGTTGTGGGCAGGAGTGGAGGGAGAGGCCATTATCCAGGAGATAACAGTACTAAATGTTTGTAACACTTTCAAATCTGAATAACACTACTAAAATCGCTCTTACAATCTTGGACAGCAAGAAACATCTTTGCTAGACTAAATCTGAACCTATCAATGCTTTTGGTGCTCCATTATGTTATGTTCCATTCATACTTGTAGCAGCTGGATGAGGCCCTAAAATACCTGAATTGCATGTCAATCTTAAGGCTAGAGCTTTGCATTAATCTTGGGGTTAGAGCTTTCCATTAATCCTAAAATACCTGAATTGCTGCTTCAAGTAACAATTCGGCTACCAATCCAGTGATCATCAGAAGTCAGCAACTCAGCTTATGAATTCTAACAAATAAGCATCCAAGAATAAATGCTCAAATAGAAATGTCAAGAAAACAACACAACATAAAGAAATTGCATTTGAGCTTTATGTCGCTCATAATCAATAAACAGTGAACAATTAGAGTAAGCTTTTGTTGAGGAAAAATCAATCCAAATCAAACCTACCTTTTCAGTTCTTGAAGGATCAGATGTTTTTTTTGCCTCCTCACGGCGAGTCTCATAATCTTTTATAAGCATCCTCCCATCAGATGAGCATAAAAATGGTGAGTTTTCAAGCTCCCATGTAGCATGCTCATAACCAAGACCCTTCCATTTCACGAACCACTCATGATAACAATATGAAACATTATTTCCTAGCCCATGAAAGAACTCATCAGCCAGATTCTGGGACATCAGCAACCTTTTCTGCAACAACCGATGTGGCTCAGTCCATTCTTGCTTCCACCTTATGATCTGGAAAACAATAACCAAGATAGATAATGAGCAAAAGATATGAAGCTTGTAGTTTGCGAAGTCTCATAAGAAAATGGAGTGGCAAGACAATCCATGACGATGTATTAACTTTGCATAGGCAACCTTCTCTTTCTGATATCTCCTATTAAATTTAGACACAAGTGCAGGAACTTCAAGAAGCATCTTGCTTTCTGGAATCCAACAGTTATGGACATGGGAAAGACCTTCATATTTG
Source organism: Elaeis guineensis (assembly GCF_000442705.2). NCBI lineage: Eukaryota > Viridiplantae > Streptophyta > Magnoliopsida > Arecales > Arecaceae > Elaeis > Elaeis guineensis. The sequence goes on from NC_026004.2 coordinate 838,082, forward strand.
ACAAAATAAACCTTGTCATTCTGCATTCCTAAAACCATAGCACCCATGGCAATATTAGTATCAACTCATTCAACAGAAAAGCAATTTGCAAGTCTGTAAAATATGAGTGCGAATGATTCTCACCTTCTTTAACATCCCAAACAGATTCCATCCCCTTAGATACCGAGTATACCCCAAACACTATCCTTTTTTTAATGCAAGGTATACAAAGCCAAAGGCCAGGAGGAATACTTTGCAGAGGAGGATCCAGACAGGAAAGATGGTAGCTTCTTTTGCAGTCTTTCCCATCACAACATCTAAAGATTGCAAAGATAATTTACAATTTCTTAGTACATAAAAAACAAAGGAAAACACACAAGCACACATGCACAGAGAGGAATCATAGGAATTATCTTTAACACCAACAGTTGGCATCCAAGTATTCTTCGTTTTTCAGGCAATATGAAGTTAAACTAGCATGTAATATAGGAGTTCAAAAAATGAATCAACAGTAATAAAGCAAACAATACAGAAAGGGACTTATAGAACCTATATGGTCACTAACCATAAATCTAAATCATAACCATCAATCATTATCTCAATCATTTAGGGTTGACTTCACGAAACCTAACATTTTTTTCCGTTAACTCATGGACTCGAAAACCTTGGAACACTCCATACTGTATGTATGGTACCTTTCCAATGCAAAGTTGTCAGCGATATGGGTGCCGACATACCAAAACCATCTGGTTGGTACATGCTGGCCATACTGGTGCACACCTACATTACCATACCAACCACACTGATCAGTGCTGATAGTTTTTATCCTTTGATGCTGTCAATTTTGGTATGCATCATTGGTATCAACACCATACAGATATTGTATTGTTCCAATTGGGATTGGTACTACTATTTAAAACCTTGACAAGAACATCCACTGACACCATGTCTTTCCAAATCCTTCTTACAACTTACATCTATTCTAATGTGAACTACTGAGTTTGTGCATAAGAGGCGCATCTATTATCAGCATCACATGTTTCCATTTCCCAAGTGCATGCTTCATGTTTCCCAACCCTCCAACAACTCTATCAGCTCTCTATAGAGTTCTTTCATAATGTTAACTCTCCAAAATCATAAGTATATCTGTGATCATGTGCATCACACATGTCATAATCTAGTGTCATATTCTGCCTTCCCTCATTTTTCTTGACAGGATTATATAAGGTATGGAATTTTTTTAGAGAAAAAAAAAGAAAAATCTTGATTACTATCAAGGATTGTACTCTTTATTTCCCTCCCTGTGATTGGTTCAGCTGCACCGATAACAGTTGATCCTCAACAGTCTACGATCAACATGTAACACTTTGCAGTTATAGTCAAACATTTATGCCACGCAAACAGCTCTGCCAACTGCCAAGAGAATGGCAAAAAAGCTATAGTTCTCGAAAGGAAACAACAAATTCAAGATTATATTTTGTGAATTCAGTAAAAATGATCAGAAGATTAAATAATTTAATATAACAGATACAACACTAATACATTAACATCACAAAATCAATTTATTTTTTAGGTGAGCAAGACACCAAAGTACTCATCAATCAGAATATGAAGTTCATTTCTTGCATTTAATAATTTATTAAGAAATAAGATTACATCTCTTTGGAATGGAACTTTACATGTTAAAATATACATATATATTATATCAAACAGAGCCCAGATAAGATCGCAAAGACCACATATTTATGAGTCTCAAAATTTATGCATCTATGCTTTTTAGCCAAGACCTAACATGAATGATGACATCAAAACCAAAAACTAATAGCAAACTAAGGTCACTCACAAAAGCAGTCCAGGATGCTTGCAGATAACACATGCACTTGCACCACTTTCCGTTGTGGACTCCTTCCAGTAAGTTGACCTAAGCTGTTCATTTGGAACACCCATGCAGTCACTGAATTCAAGTCTTGCCCTATCCTAATGCACATAATTAAAGAAAAAAGGCAACATGAATTTTCAGATAGCATGCTCTAAAATATCTCACACACACACACACACACACATATATATATATATGTATATATACTGTAATAAGAAAATTAGATGAAAGTAGTATCTGGTCAAACAAAAATTTAGTTACCCCATCCATAGGTACAGTGACATATCTTGTATCAGCTGATGTTATGAAGCAGTTTTGCCTTAGAAAATTGAAAAAAAAAAATGTTAGGATAAATTCTAAAGTACACAATGCCTGTGGTGCCAGACATTCAGCAAAGCTACATAACCATGAAAATTAAGTGGAAACAAAGATATGAGGTATAAAGTACATTGCAGAATCAGAAAACTGTTCTCTAGTTTCTGGAACAGAACTTCTTTTAGCTTCGACCTCTTGGGAGCACCCAAAAATATTCTCATCTTTTTGTGGATTTTCTGACAAAACAACAGTCTCAAAGACTTCCTGCAGAAAGAAGTAAAAAATAAGCATATCATACATATTTCAGCCGACAAAACAAAATGGTATTAAGGCTACAGTAGCTGAGAGTCTAAGATGTTAAGTCAAAAGCAATAGATGTAAAGGTTAGAGATGACTTTGCTGACTGGAACAACTATTACAATTTTCTAAGATGAAATGAAAGGAAGTAGAAGAACAAGTGAAGGCAAATGAACAAGGTGGCACACATTATACAGCAGCAACACATTACCAACTTCCAAGATTGAAGAACCGGATCAAAGAAGACAAACTACTAACAATAAACAAGAAAAGGGGGGGAGCTATACATGAAGTCATGGAATAAAAACAGTGCGATGATGTAAACAGTATAGCAGATTATGACCACAAGAATCTACATATTGTCCCACAATTTAGTATATACTTGCAATGCATATTATAGCATGAAGACTAGAAGAAAGGATGGTTGTTGTTAAAAATTAGTTTGCTTAACATGCAAGCTAACTACCTATGTCATCGAAACACTAGTAAAAGATTTAACCAAAATGAAAACATTATGCTAAAAGGATTACAAGCACCTATTGGAGAAAAAGCAACACACCTCATGTTCTGTTGTGTGTTCGCATGGACATAATTCCTGATCTTTGGAGTCTTGCACCCTGCCAAAATGCCGACATATACATCATGAGAATTCTGATCTCATAATTATGCACGAATTCATCCATCAAAATCAAAAGTTAAAAGACCTATACAAAGATCTTAGAGAAACAAAATCATTTGGCTCATCAATATATTTTACCGATTAATGAAGCATGATGACAAGCCCTCATGAACACCTGAATAATATATCAGCATGGTTTTGGCCAGGCCAAATGAGTTTCAAATTTGGAAGTTTCAGAAAGTTCAGTTCATTTACAAGTTTCACCAAAAAGAAAATGACATAAAAAATTAAAAGAAATCAGAAGTTTAAATAGAATTAGAACATGTCAAGAAGACAAATTAAGTACCATTTTAGAGTATTTGTACCATCTTGAAGCTTGCAGAAAATGTTAAAAGATTATTAAAAGTGAAAACATACAATACTTATTTAAAAATAAGAAAAAAGGTACAGGTTAGAAATAAGTAAATTAGACATCATTTTAAGATTATATATTATTTGGCATAAATCTTGTATACTAACTTACTAAGTTTATGCATTCATAGAATTAGAGGATTATCATAGGAACATGTTATGGAAATTAATTTTGCCCAAGCATTCGCTAAATTGTTTGGATAGCAACTTAAGTCACGTTTAGCCAACTAGCTACTTGATGGAAAGAAACATACCACTATGTGTAAAAACCAAACTAGAGTTTTAGATGACGGCACTATGCTTAAGCAATTCATTCCCAATCATCCTTCATATGATACATTCTATAATTTCTTTTCAGGGGGAAAAAAATCTGAGAAGCATTTGTCATCCAATTAAGAAAAACTAATGACAACAAGTCAGCAAGAATTGATAATGTCTGACAGGAAAAGCGCACCATCAGCAAGATTAGACAAGTTTGTTTCGGAATAGTCAGATGTAAATAAATTGAACTTATGTCACAGCAAAACATTGATGAAATCATTGATTGCTGCAGTCAAAAAGGTTGTTCTTGAAACAAAAAAGGTACAGTTTAAATTCGGCAAAGCATAAGAGAGACAATTTCTCCAACTCCAACAAAAGAAACAAGCCAACAGTCTAGGGGCTTATTCTATTCACCATAAATGTCACTACAAAAGAATAGAAAGCTAGAATCAGTTAATATTTATTCACTCCCTTCAAAAGATAGCACATTAATTTCTTTTCAATCCTTCTCTGAGTTCACATAGAGGAACCGGCTCTCCCATTCTTTGAAAAGGTATTTAAAAAACTCGTAGTTTGTCAAAGAGTCAGAGATTCTTGTCTTATGGAAGAATAAATGCAACTTGTTATAGCAAGAGAAAGAACAACAAGAGCAAGAGCATTCAAAAACTGGTTACAATGGCCACACATCACCATTCTTTCTTCACACGACTTGCTGGGTCATTTTCCAACAAAAATGTGTACTCACAGACATACCGACCCAACAGTTGGCAGGTTAGAACTTAATGGTTCAATTCCAAGTTGGTCACACACCCTCAAGGAACAAGTTTTCCAGTAAATATTTGTCTTCATAAGATAGCTTTTCAGATATTCGGCACCATTAATGAATATAGAAAATCAAGAGAGCAACCAAATAAAACAAGTATTATCTTGGAGAATAAGGAGATGATGGGAGAAGGGAGAAAAATGAAGGCATACCTTTTAAATTTAGAGAACACTATGCATTTCTCCAAATTTTTCTTTTTAGTCACAGAAGGAGATGAGGCCATTGCATCTGCTGTAGAAGTTTCCAGAATAAGGATTTGTTTAGTTGATGGTCCTACTGAAATGGCCCCGCTTTCTAAACAAAGATTACCAGCAAGGGACTTATCTTCAGAGGCAGACTCTATCGTTTCTGCAGTTCCCAGATCCTCCTTATCAAATCCACATGTGTTAATTCTGTCAGCTCCACCAACATTCTCTCTTTGAACATAGCCACTGCTATTATCCGTGGCAGCACTTCCAACTGGAGAAGATTGTAACAGAATGCTGCTGCACTTTGCTTGCGGCCAAATATCTACAGTTCTAGGCTCATTAGTTTCAATAATGTCATGTTTCATGCTAGTAGGTGCCTTTCCTTCTCCCTCAACTCCCAAGGTCAACTCAGCAAGACCTTTTAAGTCTGCACTAGATCCCTCCACAGCTTCTTCAAATTTTTCACTGGAATATTTCAAACTAAGCTCATCTCCCTTTCTTTCACCATGCTCCATCGAATCACTAGCCCCAGAATCAATTTTATCTCCTAGTGAGGCATCATCTTCCTGGTGCATTGTGGTGGCATCTAAATGTCCAATTTCGGCAACAGAAGAATTAGAATGCATGCATTTGCAAGTGAAATCAAGAACAATGCCAGAACAAGCACCGATAGAAGATAAGCTACTTCTTTTTTTTTTTAATAGAACAAAACAGTGAGGAAACATAAATTGCCACATCCAAGAGATTTCTACATGACAATGTTTTGTTGCAAAATTGAATGAAGAGACATTACTACACAGTATCTTAGTTTAACTGCTTAAGTAGTACCTGAACTTTTAGGTCTCTTTGCCTGTGGCTTAAGTAATGCCCTGTAACTGCGTGCATCCAATCTCTTTCTCTTTTTTGATGATCCATCACTCTTAAGATCCAGCTTCTTGTCCTTGCTTTCTTCTTCAGTGCCTGATTCCACTAATTTTTCTTCATTATTCACTTTCTTCTTCACCGGCATAGGGCTTGAACTTTTGTTGGAAATTTTTGAACCAGAGGAGCTTGAAGCATTATACTTCTCAATTCTCTCTGACCTTCTCAAAGGGCTTTGTGGCCTTTTCTTCTCAGTTCCTTCTGGCTTCCTCTTATCTGAAGAAGATGGAGGTCCATTTTCAGGCCTTCCAGATTTTTGCAAGCCAGAAGTTGATGCATTCATTTTTTTCGTAGGTGTTTCCCTGGTAGACCTTCTCAAATTAGATGAATCAATTGCTTTGATGTCTGAGGTGGTTGGACTTTCGATATCTTTTGCACTGATTTTACTAGTTCTGCTTTTTGAGCTGCCATTTGCTGTTGAACCAGAAGCAGTGGAACCTTTCATATATTTCGCTATCAACCCAGCACTCCTAATTTTTGAGTTGTTAGTGCCTTCATCTTTATTGAATCGTCCTGATCGGGTAGCAGTAGCCATCTGTTCTCACTTGTAAAGCGCCACAAAGCATAGATTCAATGTATTTTGACCAAGTAACTGCAGAATTATATGGCTTGATAGTAACTGAAAGAGAAGAAGGTTATTTTCTCAGTAGTGTCCATGCTAGACCCTACCCAATTCATAAAAGGAAACCAGGGGAAACAAAAGAAAAGAATAAGCATTCGATGTGTACGACAAAACAAGCCTACTATAAATAAAACTACATGGTCATAAATAAAAGTCAACTCTAACTTAAATCAGGAACAAACTGATGGTTTTCCTTTGAAAGCTATTCAGTAAACATAGCATTTATGCCTTAGGCCTGTAAATTGCTTACGATTTCTGATACATAGGAGTTTGCTATGCATCCCCATATGTATGCTATTCATCTTTTCTACCTTAATAACTATACAATGTTTTTTATTGCTAATTCATTCAAAACGTTAACAACGATTACTCCAACAAGAAACTTAAGAATCCGATAAAAAAGGCATGCACTCCACTTTCCAACCATGGATTACCCTCATCAGAGTTCGTTCATACTGGTTCAGAAATACATCCAAGACATGCAACATGAAAATCTACACCCTACTCCCAGTCAGCCAAATTAATATCAACCATGACCAGAACTAAAATATGCAGAGAGAAAGCAGTGAACCCTAAATTCAGAATGTCAGGTGACTACTTTGAGGGGGAAAAAAGAGAGAGAGAATAATCTAAAGCCCGCATATCAAGGACCTAAGACGAGACTGCTTTTAACTCCATGACGATAGATTGTAAGGAAAAAGCACTGATCTTGAACTGCAACAAACTATATTCCAACAAAAGCGTGGATTACACAAGTCCCAGGGCCGTCACCGTAATCAAACTACAGCTATTAACAAGACAAAGGACCCTGGTTGTCGGAAATCTCGTATGCAACCGGAGTTTTGCTTCCCAAACCCTCCTTTAGCCACTAAAATCCCTAGAAAGAAACAAAGACGGGAAAAGACCGCGTCAGGCAAATCAATAACCCGGAACAAGTGCTCTTCATCTAATGGAGAAAAGCATGAAGAAGTTTCGGTAAAATCTATAGTTGGACGAACCATGGAACGAAAAAGAATGACAAAATCGAAATGGAAAGAAACCATCGACGTCGACCAAGAATAATTGGAAAGGGAGAAAAAGAAAAACTAAACTACGAAAAAGAAACATTCTCGAAAAAAGTACAGAAATTTGGCGAGTAAAGATACAGAAGATGAAAGGAATTAGGGTTCTTACGATAGAGAGAACTTCGGTCTGGATCTCGCGACGCGGCTGGCGGGAAGGGGCGCGAGGAGAGGGGAGGGAGTGCGGCAAGCGCCTTGGAAACCAAGGAGGGAATCTGACGTATTTCTTTACAGGCCGCAGAGGTTAATAACACACTGACGAGGGCTATTTATGAACGCTTGTCGCTTATCATAACGGGGCTTTTAAGATTCGGATTTGGGAACATGTCTTGACTGCTATTCAATCACAACCGTTCGTATGATCTCTGATGGCCTACCTTTCTCAGATTCTTTGCTGCTTTATGATTTCTGATCCCTTATTAAAAGATTGACTTCCCGGGTTAGGGTCACGCGGTTCTCATGGCATCTTTTCTTTGTTTTTTCGGTAAAAATTAAAAAATAAAATAAAAATTAAAAACCTTAAGGCCTTTAAGAATTTTACCACCCCCGCAACACGTACGGCTAAGATCTTTTCATGGCCAAACTGGTAGTTGTTTTATAGATTTGAAATATGTAGTGGCATTTTTCCGCCAAAAATAAAAGTTTGTAGTTGATTCTGGGGTCTTCATCCCAGCCTAGGCGGACCTAATCCTCAGTTTGAATCAAGATGTACAAGAATTGGCTACGGCTGATTGGATGTAATCCAAAAAGTATGGTACTAATTTATCGGATCATCCAAAATTGGTAAGTTAGCTATTTGGATGGGCGATCCTTCTCGTGATCATAGAGGACCAGATAAGGAAACAAGATTTGATCACGCCCTATAATGGTAACTACTAATTGAGCTCCGTGTCACAAATGTAGAACATGATATTCAATAATATGATTCATGCATATTTTTCGAGAACAATCAATATCTTTGGCATGCACAATTCTTACTCGTCCTATATAAATAGGAGGAAAAAAGGATCCCAGATAAGTCTTCGATAGCCTCGAGATACTCTACTACACTATTCTCTCTCTTTTCTCTAATTTTCAGTTGACTTGAGTGTCAAAAGGTCTTTATTAAAAAACTTTCATATCAAAGACTTATTTTGCAGATCCAACTCCATCATCCGAAAGTACCTTCTCCATCGACACCTCATCTTCTGTCGAGAACTCCATCTCATCTTTCTTCGAGGAGATTAGTCTGACCTCATCGATCTGGATCTTAGTAGCAACAAATTAGTGCTAGAAGGAGGGCTTCATTTACTATTGAAAGCCCATCTCGAGAGAGAGAACATTTCACTATTATAGCGCCTGAACCAGTCCAGGCACCACCATCTTCTCAACCTACATCAGTGGTCTCTAATGACCAATTCAACAGCCTCATCCAACAGTGCAGGTTTTGACCATTGTGGTATAAGGAATGCAGCAGACCGTTACAGCTTAACCTACACTAGATGCGTCGTGCCAAGATCAAGCTAGACTGGCAACTCGGCAATCACCTTCTCGTAGTCGTAGGTCGAGGCACAGTCGACACAGCTAACCTAGGAGTCCCAGCCGCGGATAATGCAAACGCTTTCCAACCCCACGATCAAGAAAGGACTCCACCTTGGAGAACATCTCTCCTCGACATCAAGATCCTTATACTACTCGGTATGCTAAGGTGGAGAGGAGATTTCAAGAGATGTAGTAACAGATTGAGGCACTACAAGACTGAACTTAACAGCATACTGTGGAGCTTGGCTTCAACACCGACCCCTTTTACTGAAGAGATTATAGATGAGCCGGTCCCACCACAATTTAAGATGCCGCAACTGAAGCTGTATGATGGGACCATAGATCCTATCAACCATATGGATAGATTCAAAATTTTAATACTTCTCCATGAAGCAATCAATAAAATCCTTTATTGGGTATTCATGTCCACTTTGTGGAAAGTAGCCCATTATTGGTACTCGAGCTTTTAGTTAACTCATTTGAGTAGCTTAGTCAACTGTTCACGATTCACTTTGTCAGCAGCCACTTCAACACTGCTACTCTCGCAGTCTGTGATCTGGATCAATCGATGGCCATGACCGCTCTTAAAAGTGAACTGCTCAAGAATGCTTTTCTCTTCTCGCTCGAGAAGAAGTACCTCAAGGACTTTATCGAAATATTAGCAAGAGTGGAGAAGTATGCGAACACAAAAGAGGCATAGGCTCAGTATAGAGAACATCCTAGTGATCAGCCCTGAGGAAAGAAAGAAGATAGCGAGCTGAGGAGTGGGGGGCATAAGCGCGAAGGTCGCTGAGGTGATGAAAGGTCATGCCGATCTCGAACACCTCCTTGCGGCAACCAAATCAGGACCGCACCAGAACATTGCCGATCCAGATCTCTGCCTATCTCTGCCTCAGAGGTTTGAAAATTATACTACACTTAATATACCTCAAGCATAGATACTTGTGGAGATTGAGCACTAGAGAGATCTATCAAGACCAAGGAGGATGATAGCCCCACCTCATAGGTGAAATATGAGAAAATATTATCGATACCGTCGAGACCATGGCCACGAGGGATAACCCTATAAGAAAACCCTTGGATAGCTCCTCGTCCTTAAAATGAGCTGAGTTGAAAATTTTGATCATTCAAGAAGCGAGGGGTAACCTTATAAGAGGACTCTCTATCTAGGATGATCTGGGCTAAGGACCTAGAACGATCATGAAGTGAGGGATAATTCCATAAGAGAACCCTTAGATAGCCCCTCATCTATTAGACGGACTAAGCTAAAAATCTTGATCGTTCGAGAAGCGAGGGGTAACCTCTTAAAAGGATCCTCAAAAGCTCCGAACATCAATAAAGCCGACTCAATCAACGGGCCCAAGTCGAGCCAAGCAAAATAATTACCATCCAACGAATGAGGATAAACCATAGAATGAGAATCTTAAAAGTCCCGAGCCCTTGTCAAAAATCACTTTCCGCCTTCGAGCCAACAGCAAAGAAGCAGTAAAAATGAAAATGAAAGAGATCGAGCTTCGTATTTATAAATATCTCGGATGACTAAGATAAAATATCGATTCAGCTAGCCCCTAGATGACAAACAGTTGTAGCTCTCTGATTGGCTGGACCGACCTCCGCACCCTGAGTGCCATCTCCTCAACAAACTTTAAGCCCATATAAAGATCTTAACTAGCCAGAGAAGTTCAACAACCCCAAATTTGAGCTCTACGAAAAGGTCGAGTGATCCTTACTAGTGACCCTGATCTCTATCCAGATCTCATTCCTCTCGGCACCATCCCCTTTATCGTCAATCTCCTCAATAATGATAACACTGGCACCACCATCAATGTCATCGGCCCCCTTCAGGACCTCACCAATGAGTAGGTCCTCAAGAACAATGACAAGCTCTGACTTGAGATGATTCGACTTGGTCTGATGAGAATAGACCTAATGAAATGTACGAGCTCTGATTTTGGATCTAGCCAACTGATTACAAGAAGACACCTCGATCCAAGTTGGGGCCTCTGAATCGATGAGGATGATCGATTAAAGATACCTCAGCTCTGATTGAAGCCTCTAAAATACTGACCCCTGGATCGATGAGAAGACTTAGTGAAAAGTTGGGCCCAAATGGGAACACGTAATCACCCAAGTAGAATATCAAATACCTATTCAACTGATGGGGGGGAGGGCAAAAATCCAAGTCAACCACAAATACAAGCATAGCAAAAAAAAAAAAAAAGATACATGTGTTTTCAAAATTATCTTCAATTACATTCAAAAGGTTTGATCATGAAATAGGTCGATCGTAATTTGACTAGTTCCTTCGTCTGAGCTGGAGATAATGGCTTAAGATCAAAAGCGGGAGGCATATGATATGGTATGGTTACAGCCTGCCTATCATAAATGGACACATAGCAAGAGATTTTGAAAAGATTCAAATTTCAAAATTGAATTCTTGATGGACTCCAAACAAGAAAGAAGATCACAACAGATTTGAATGCAGATAAAGAAGGAGGTTACTGCAATCCCTTGATTTCTATCTCTAAATCATGATGAATCTATGCTCCTTCTAATATAAATAGAGCTAAGGAGACCACAAGAGAATAAGCTTCAAAAGAGAGAACCTCCCATAGTCCAAGATCTCATGACGAGAGACTCTCAAGATCTCGTCCATCATTTTGCTCCTTTCTTGTAGGTTAGCATATTCATAAGGTGTCGAGATTGAGGTGATGCCAAAGATCAGGCTATCAAGCTTGAGGCCGAAATTGAGATGATACCCAAGGTCAAGCTACCAAGCCTAAGATTGAGGTGAAAGCCAAGCTTCCAAAGATCGAACACCCAAAGGTCAAACTCCTAAAGATCAGATCGGTCTAGACACCACTAGATCCAAGACGATTATCTTTAGATTGACCAAATGCTAATAAGATCTATGCAGACTATCTCCAGATCGGCTAGATGCTGATTAGACCAGACCCTCACCTATTCGGCCAAATGCCAATCATCTCTAGACCAGCCAACATTGATTGGATCAACTATCTCCAGATTGATCAATGCTGATCGGATTTGACCATCTCCAGATTGGTCTAATGTCAACCAGATCCAAATCGACAATCTCTAGATCGATTAGATACCAACTAGATTCGGATCGGCATTCTTGATAAGGTAAGAGATAACAAACAATTCTCACCAGATAAAGCAGAAGATGACAGACATATCTCATTTGATTAGATAAGAGTAACAACTTAATTTTCTTTTCTCCTCACCACATCTCCACTCCCACCTATAAATAGAGGGACAAAGAAGATCCCCAAAATATACTCTCATCTCTCTCTCTACTCATTTCTTTCATCATTTTTTTTAGTTTTCTAACTTGAGCGTTAGAAGATCTCCGCTGGAGCCAAATCTGGTCAGAGACTTATTTTGTAAGTCAAGCCGTCGCTGTCCAACACCAACCACATCTCATCTCCAACCGAGCCAACCTCGACTAGAACACCAATCGACCATCTTCAGATTGGTCAGACACCAACTAGAACCAAGCCAACCATCTTCAGATCGACCAAATGGTAATTAGACCTGACCATCTCCAGATTGACTAGATGCTAACTAGATTCGATCATCTCTAGATTAGTCGATGTCGATCAGATCCGATCATCTCTAGATCAGTCAAATACCAACTAGATCCATACCGATTGTCTCTAGATCGGTCAGACGCCGATCAGATTCGAGCCAACATTCTTGATAAGGTAGGAGGTAATAAAGATATCTCATCAGATAAGATAGGAGATAAAAATATATCTCACCCGATAAGGTGGAAGCAACAACCTAATTCTTCTTTCTCCTTATGGCACCTCTACCTCCGTCTATAAATAGTGGGCCAAAGGGGACCTCCAGGATATGCTCTCACCTTTTTCTCTACTCACTTCTTCCCTCCTATTTCATAGTTTTCTGATTTGAACGTTGGAGGATCTTGGCCAAAGCCAACTATGGTAAGAAATTTATTTTGCAGGTTAAGCCATCACTGCCCAGCACCAGCTACATCCCATCTCCGATCGAGCTGACCTTGGCTAGAACACTAGTGGCAACACCCCAATATATGTGTGCGAGAAGTCACAAGATGCGAGCATATATATAGAAAATCTTTTTTTCAAGTATTAGATATTTCTTATTTTTCATTCTTTATGTAGTAAAATATAAACAAAAAAAAAATAATAGAGGCACCTCCTCAATTTTGGACCAATCTCAAAGGCATTCTTCTATTTTAATAAGTTTTAAATAGATCTCTCAAGTTTGCAAACTATTCCAAACTGGTCCTTTGACTCCCTAATTAGCTACCGACATTAGTCTTTCATCTCAATTGATGAAAATATCCTCTCCCTCTTTTAACTTATTCTAATTTTAAAAACTATACAAATAGATGAATAATCTAAATCATCCATAAGGCCACTTTGAGATTTATCTAGATAAATGGGTATTCAGAACATTCATGCAGCTACTTTGAGATTTATATAGGTGGTAATTGGATCATCCATCATATAGATCTCAAAGTGCTCTAAATTTCTTTAATCATCCACTTGCATAGATCTCAAAGTGATTAGTGCATGATCAGATTCATCATCTATCTACATAGATCTCAAAGTGATTGGTAGATGACCTATATTATTTGTCTACCTGTACAAATCTCAAAGTGATCGCTTAGATGATTCATGTTATTCATCCTTCTGCATAGATCTCAAAGTAATTAGTTGATGATCAAGATATTCCTCTACTTGCACCAATCTCAAAGAAACCATGGTGCCTCCAATGTTTATCTATTTGCACAGTTCTCAAAGCAACTATTGATGCTCTAGAGATTTATTTACCTTAACAGATGTCAAAAAAATCATAGATGATCCAGATATTTATCCATCTACACAAATCTTAAAGTAACCTCGAATGAACTAGATATTCATCCACCTGTAATGATCTCAAAGCAACCATGATAATCCAAATGTTCATCTATTTGCACAGGTCTCAAAGTAATTAGTGGATGAATTAGATTATTCATCAACTTGTATAGATCCCAAAGCAAACATGGATAATCTAGATATTCATCTATTTACACAGAATGCAAAGTAACCATGAATGACCCAAATATTTCATCCATCTACATAGATCTCAAAGTAGCCATGGATGATTTGGATATTCATTTGTCTGTACATATCTTAAAGTGATAAATGGATGATGTTGATTCACCTACACAGATGTTAAAGCATTCATTAATGATCTAGATATTTATTCATGGAGAACAAAGAGGGTCGAAAGAATTATTTGAAATGGTTGGTACATCTAGTTGGAAAGAAATCTAAGAGTTTTTATTCAAAACATCAACACAATCCTCCACAAAGCTCTCAATAACTACGTATAATGGGAAAGTATGTGTATAAAAAAAAAATTTAAAACATCCACAAAGTATTGATAAATCTTTTTGATCTTTTTCTGCCAAAATAAAATTTCTATTGACTTAAAATTTTGGCCATTAAGATGTCAGTTGAATTGTGACTTTTACAATAAATATTAGTTTTTTTGAATCTATGTAAATATTTTATTTTACCCTTAGTTTGGTTTGCGATCGAAGTTGGAATTGGAATGATTATATTCTTCTATGTATTTGGTTCTTAATCAAAATTGAAATTAGAATCGGAATTAAATTTGAGTATTAGAAGAAATAGAGATTGAATTTTGAAAGATTGAGATATTTTTATGATCTTCTGAAATCAATATGCCAATGAAACTACCTCCAATCAAGATTTTTTTTAAAAAAAAAAGAAAAAATTGGGGAAAAAAAAGATAGCAAGTTTGCATGCATGTTTTTCACTTGTGTCAGGCGCACGTCAGTTGGAAGTTTCGGCTTTCAATTCAATTCCAGTTGGGAGAGTGGAAGATTCCATCCTGTGGGCCATCCTAGTTGCTAGAGGGATGCTGGTGAACCAAGCATCTAGAAAGTAGAAAGGTCTCCCTCTCTATTCACATCTCCCTTAGAATTGTTTTGAGGGTTTTGGGTGACTATCGACCTATGTTTCGCTTTCTCCCTTACAAATCTCTCGAGGTGATTTTAGTCAAAATCAAATTTCCACTATTCATTTTTGCCGATTTTATTGATCAAGATGGGGTCATCGGCTTCAAAGTTAGGGTTCTTGACAGTCCTTTTGGTAGCGTCGATGGCTAAAATTATTGGGTGAAATCAGACGAGGCCTACATGACCCTTCTATATGGGGATGAGTTCCTTCTCAGGGTCCAAGTTCTTGGGATGTCCATTTGGGACTCGAGATCCACCAAGGATATGGTTGTTCTAGTCTCCAATGGTGTCTCAAAATATGCCAAGAAGTTGCTCCAGTTATTGACTACATTCCTTCCCCAACAATTTACATAGGGTAAGGGTTTGTGCTCCCCCCCTTTTTTTGGTTCTTATGGTGTATCCATACTTGAAATTATGCTTCAAGTTTCTCAATTGCCTCATAATTTTTGGTGGGCAAGATAAGAATTTTGAAGTAGAAAGAGGATGTTCTATAGGACTCGTTTGGCTCACAGAAAGAATTTTTTTTTCAGAAAGTTATTTTCTAAAAATAGGATTTTGATATGTTTGGTTAACATATGAAAAAGTGATTTATTGAAAAATAGCTTATATTTGGTTGAGCACCCATTTTCTTAGGAATACTATATAAAATATTTATTATATCCTTAATAAATGTAAGACCATATATTTTACTCTTAAATTTTATATAAATAATAATATTATATTTATATTAATATAAAATAATATTAATATATTATAGTATAATATTAGATTATAATAATTTATTGTATTAATATAATATTATTATATATATTATTATGTTAACATGATATTAATATTTTAATATAATAAACTTATTAATATCTTAATAAATATGATATTATATAATATTATATTAATATTAATATTAATATATTAATATAAACACTATATTAATATTAATAAAAATATTATATTAGTATAAATATTAAAATATAATAAGTATTATAATATTTATATTATATTATATTATATTATATTATCATTATTTAGTATTTCATCATAACCATCCATGATATTTTGGATAAAAAATACCACTATTTTTTATCCCATAGGAAGTGCCAAAACTCACCTTTCTCATGGATTTTCGTTTTTCATGAAATGTAGAAAGTGACTTTCTATAGGAAGAGCTTTTTTCATTTTTTTTCTTAAAACTTCAATCAAATAAGAGACCCCCTCTCCACTTTTTAAAAACTATCTCTTTCCCCCTCCACTTCCCATGAACCAAACGAGTCTATGGTGGTTTCTTGATTTCAATTATTTTGTTTTGAGTTACTAAGATACAAGTTGAAATCTTTTAACCAATTAATTGTAGCTCTGTTGGTAACAACTGGTTCCCAAACTTTTTAGCTGTTGGAATTTTCTATCGATAAAGGTAAGCGACATGCATCCTTGGACTATATCCATCAATGAAGTATATTAGCAGAAAAAATCTTTATATTTGTCTATTTCTTTTATTGCAAATTTTTGACTTTACTTTATATTTGGTTGAGGTCATGAAAGAGTGGATGAATGAGATTAGAAAGATGGATGATCTCCATTCATTGTTCGATTTAAAAAAAATATAGGAATGATGGATGAAAAAAGAGAGGTTGTTCATCCACTCTAACCCACCAACTTACATCCTCCCAAATTAAAAGGATGGATGGAGCATTGATGGGTGGATTTTTGTATGGACAAAATTATTCTTCATTAATTTTTTAATAAAATTATAATATTTTTTTTATTTTTTCATTCATATTATTTATATACATTTCAATGTATACTATTAAATTTTATTACTAATTATTTTAATTTTAATATATAATTTTGATAATTAAAATTATTTTTTTTATTTATTATTTTTAATTAACTATTTGTATAATATTAATTAACTATTTAAATCAAATTATAAATTAATTAGTTATTTATATAATTAATATATATAGTCAATTAATTAATAATTAATTTATAAAATTATATATTAAATTAAATTAAATATTTGTATAATTTTTATATAATTATAGATTATAATAATTATAAGTTTATATATTATTTTACTTTTTTTATATAAATAAATTTTATAAATTGATGATAGCAATATTTTTATCAAATGATAGTCTAATAAAAATATTATATGAATATCATCCATTCTCTCTTTTAATTTTTCGTATACCAAACAGAGAAGAGAAACTTTTCTATCCATCTTTACATATTTCACTAAATAAGTGAAAAATCCATCTATCCTCTCCTCCACACATCCTTCATTCAATCCATCCTTTGTACCAAACAGAAGATTAATCTTCATGTAGGTGAAGATATTTATTTTATGCTAAGTTGTTGATTTAAGTACTAATTTGTATCATTGGATAATCATTTAGGCTGATGATTGGATTTTATGGCGTATTAGCCTATTGACCCAAATCAAGTGTGGCCAAAAAGGTTTTGGGGAGTCTACACCAAATTGAAAATATTCAACCTAATAAGGTAGAGGATGGGTAACTTATTTTTCAACATTATAACTGATTCATGTATTCTACATTGTTAGTAAAACCAGTGATTAAAAATATATGCTAGTAATAACAACTTAGCAAGATATTCTTGTGCTTAAATGATTCTGCAATCTATCTGGGTAATTCTTGTGCTTAAATGACAATGTACTCTAAAATTTTACTTATATTAGAATTAATAGTTGTCAAATTTTATGTAATTTGAAAAAGAATCATAAGCAGATAAAAAATATATTGATATAAGTTTTGATAGAGGTCATAGGAGGGAATTAATAGGATAGGTGATGGCAGTCAAGAAATAGAATTGCTTAAGAGAGTTTGCATTGATGGTGCTGTGGGTGGGTAGAGAATGTTTTATGAATTGCTGGAACTTTTGTACTTTACCATATTTTGTTTACCATAAATAAATTCATTCTGAGTTGTCTTGTGTTCCTCCAGTTGTTTATCATGATGCTGATACAATCGTGCTGAAGAATTAATGTTGATGATCTCTTCAACTGTGGAAGATTTTGTGCCAACCTCAGACTGTCAGACATCTGAAAGATTGAATTCTGGAGTGATGGTTGTGGAGCCATCTGAAACTGTTTTCAACGATATGGTGAGCAAAGTTAACTCCTTATCTTCTTATACTGGAGATCTTCCTCTCTCTTGTTATCTTTTATTTCAAGCTTGTAGGGTCTTAGTTTATCAGTCATTTTATTTGTTATGTGGGTGTGGTTATAATCTTAAATATTGTTTTTTTTGTTTTGTAGGAACCTTAAATATTATTTTTAACGTCCACGGGGGATCAGGGTTTTCTCAATTCATATTATGCTGATTTTGCCAATGCCCATATATTTGAGCCTAATTTATCATCAAATGTGATCAATAGTAGACCTGTACATGAAATGGAACGCCTCTCTACTCTATATAATGCAGATGTGGGACTATACATGCTGCCTAAGAAGGTAAAAATTGTTGATTGTAAACAAAAGTGATGCTTGTTATATTTTCAGGACCGTGCTTGGGTAGTGTACGTTTGCTGCAACATATTTCCAGACATGATTGGCCATAAGAATTAAATAGTTGATTGACTCCCATGTGTTAACCTTGATGATTATTGTTGGGGAATCCCCACCGACCGACTTACGGTCGAAGGGGCTGACTGGCCGACCGACCGACTGGCCGACCCCGACGGACGACCCCGACGGACGACTGGCCGACCCCGACGGCCGACCCTGACTGGCCGACCGACCGACTGGCCGACCCCGACGGACGACCCCGACGGACGACTGGCCGACCGACCGACTGGCCGACCCCGACGGCCGACCCTGACTGGCCGACCGACCGACTGGCCGACCCCGACGGACGACCCCGACGGACGACTGGCCGACCCGACGGCCGACCCTGACTGGCCGACCCGACTGGCCGACCCCGACGGACGACCCCGACGACGACTGGCCGACCCCGACGGCCGACCCTGACTGGCCGACCGACCGACTGGCCGACCCCGACGGACGACCCCGACGGACGACTGGCCGACCGACCGACTGGCCGACCCCGACGGCCGACCCTGACTGGCCGACCCCGACGGACGACCCCGACGGACGACTGGCCGACCCCGACGGCCGACCCTGACTGGCCGACCGACCGACTGGCCGACCCTGACTGGCCGACCGACCGACTGGCCGACTCCGATTGGCCGACTCTGACTGGCCGACCGACCGACTGGCCGACCGACCGACTGGCCGACTCCGACGGCCGACCGACCGACTGGCCGACTCCGACCGACCGACTGGCCGACTCCGGCCAGAAAGTCTGATGGCCGACTCTCGCAACATGCCCGGCTGACCATCGGAGGGGCCCGAATCTCCACCCGACGCCACACAGCTGGCCACCGACCTAGGGTCGGTCGACTCCTCCAACCGCCGTACAGCCGCCAGACCTTGCCAGCTCTGACACGGACATGCGGCATGGCTACTTGGGGGCATTGTCCCACCGAGGGCATTGTCAACCCTGGTGATTTGACAGCCCCACGGCGACATGACGTTTTCACGACGGCTCTGACAGCCTACAGTGAGTTGACAGTTCCTCACTTGTCCGCGCCATTAATGACGGCGCCATACCTAGCTCCACTATATATACCGGGAAAGGCAACAGTGCAAAGGATCGATCCGCCCGTCTCTCCCACATACGCAGGCCCGCTCCTCTCTCTCTCTCCCTCTTTCTCAGAGCTCTCTGTCTGCATTTCACTGTTGCCCAGTCACCTCTCTGACTTGACCGTCGGAGGGTCCCCGCCGGAGCCGCCTCCGGTAAGTGCGGACTTCCTTTTGCAGGTGCACGCTTTCCGGCGATCGGGCGACGAGGCGATTGGCCGCAACAGATTGGCGCGCCAGGTAGGGGTCAGCATGACAAAGACAAGAGCTCAACGATCGAGGGTCACTGGGTCGGCCAGGCGCTCTTCCCGCCGGGAAGAAGCCTCCCCGCCCCCACCGGCGGCGGAGCCTAGCTCTCCGCACCCTGCAGTGACCACGGAGGCCCAGATTGCGGCCATCATGCGGCAGATGACCGTACTGACCGACGCAGTCAAAAGCCTCCAGCAGCAACCGGCGGCCCGACCTATGCCTTCCAGGAGCAGCCGCCGACGGCCGCGTCGACCCCTGTCGCCTCCATGCGAGCGCTCCCAACAGCGCTCCCACGGAGAGGAGGAGGGACGACCACGGTGCGACGACCGACGGTCCCAGCGGCCCTCTCCTTCCCCGTTGGAACGGGCGAAGAAGGAAAAGCGGCCGCGCACACCGTCGGCCTCTCTCTCAGAATCTTCCGGAGGCTCCACCCCTGGGGTCTCCCAGCATCGACGAGCGGACGACTACGAGCGACGGTTCGAGGAGATCGACCGCCGACTCGCCCAGTTGCAGATGGACGGCCAGAAGTCTTCGAACGACGTCGACTTCCAGACCGCCCAACCTCTCTCCCGACTGGTCCTCGACGAGCCGATTCCCAGTCGGTTCAAAATGCCGAACGTGGAGCCATACGACGGCTCCACCGACCCAGTCGATCACCTCGAGAGCTACAAAGCTCTCATGACGATTCAAGGGGCAACCGACGCTCTTTTTTGCATCGGCTTCCCCGCCACACTCCGCAAGGCTGCCAGAGCCTGGTACTCCGATCTCCGATCGGAAAGTATTCATTCCTTCGGGCAGCTCGAGCACTCGTTCGTGGCCCATTTCAGCACTAGCCGAAAGCCGCCGCGAACGTCGGACAGCCTTTTCTCCCTCAAGCAGGGGGAAAACGAGACGCTCCGACACTTCGTGGCGCGATTCAACGCGGCCACGCTCGAGGTCCGGGACCTCAACGAAGACATGGTTGTTTCAGCCATGAAGTGGGGCCTGAGGGCGTCCCGATTCACTTATTCTCTGGACAAGACCCTCCCCCGAACGTATGCCGAGCTACTGGAGCGCGCATACAAGTATATGCGCGCGGACGAAGGAGCGTCCGACCGACGCTTGGCTGAACCCAGCGGCCCGAAGGAGAAATGGAGGAAAGGTCGGGAACCCGCCGAACCAAGCAGGCTCCCGACCGATAGTCGGGTCTCGCCACCCCGACGAATCCAAAAGTCACCCTGACGATGGAGTCCGAGACCGACGCATCGCAGGTATGACTCCTACGCCCCTCTCCCCACTCCTCGTGCGCAGATCCTGATAGAGATCGAAGGAGCGAAGAATCTACGACGGCCGATCATCGATCGCCGAATCAATGGCTCGATCACCGATCGCCGAACCGACGGCCTCGGCCTTTGAAGGCAAAAGGCTTCGACCAACATGGCCGATCGTCGATCGCCGAATCAATGGCTCGATCATCGATCGCCGAAATCGATGGCCTCAGCCTCTGAAGGCAAAAGGCTCCGACCAACACGGCCGATCGTCGATCGTCGAATCAATGGCTCGATCATCGATCGCCGAACCGACGGCCTCGGCCTTTGAAGGCAAAAGGCTTCGACCAACATGGCCGATCGTCGATCGCCGAATCAACGGCTCAATCATCGATCGCCGAAATCGACGGCCTCAGCCTCTGAAGGCAAAAGGCTCCGACCAACACGGTCGATCGTCGATCGTCGAATCAATGGCTCGATCACCGATCGCCGAACCGACGGCCTCGGCCTTTGAAGGCAAAAGGCTTCGACCAACATGGCCGATCGTCGATCGCCGAATCAACGGCTCGATCATCGATCGCCGATATCGACGGCCTCAGCCTCTGAAGGCAAAAGGCTCCGACCAACACGGCCGATCATCGATCACCGAATCAATGGCTCGATCACCGATCGCCGAACCGATGGCCTCGGCCTTTGAAGGCAAAAGGCTTCGACCAACATGGCCGATCGTCGATCGCCGAATCAACGGCTCGATCATCGATCACCGAAATCGATGGCCTCAGCCTCTGAAGGCAAAAGGCTTCGACCAACACGGCCGATCATCGATCGCCGAATCAATGGCTCGATCATCGATCGCCGAACCGACGGCCTCGACCTTTGAAGGCAAAAGGCTTCGACCAACATGGCCGATCGTCGATTGTCGAATCAACGGCTCGATCATCGATCGCCGAAATCGACGGCCTCAACCTCTGAAGGCAAAAGGCTCTGACCAACACGGCCGATCGTCGATCGCCGAATCAATGGCTCGATCACCGATCGCCGAACCGACGGCCTCGGCCTTTGAAGGCAAAAGGCTTCGACCAACATGGCCGATCGTCGATCGCCGAATCAACGACTCGATCATCGATCGCCGAAATCGACGGCCTCAACCTCTGAAGGCAAAAGGCTCCGACCAACACGGCCGATCGTCGATCGCCGAATCAATGGCTCGATCACCGATCGCCGAACCGACGGCCTCGGCCTTTGAAGGCAAAAGGCTTCGACCAACATGGTCGATCGTCGATCGCCGAATCAACGGCTCGATCATCGATCGCCGAAATCGACGGCCTCAGCCTCTGAAGGCAAAAGGCTCCGACCAACACGGTCGATCATCGATCGCCGAATCAATGGCTCGATCACCGATCGCCGAACCGACGGCCTCGGCCTTTGAAGGCAAAAGGCTTCGACCAACATGGCCGATCGTCGATCGCCGAATCAACGGCTCGATCATCGATCGCCGAAATCGACGGCCTCGGCCTCTGAAGGCAAAAGGCCCCGACCAACATGGCTCGATTGCCGATCGCCGAATCTATGACTCCGTCGTCGGCCTGATCGACGAATCGCCGAATCAATTGCTCAATCTACGTCTCGATCATCGAGGACATATCGAATTCTACGACGGAGATCGAAGGAGCGGAATATCTACGACGGCCCCCACCTCTGAAGGCAAAGGGCTTCGACTAATGCGGCTGGCTAACTTGCCGACTTAGCTTCGACTAAGAAAGGCAAAACGCCAAGATGACCGCAGTCGTATTCGCGACATACCGATCTGGTCACGACCGATCGAAGGATATTCGGCTTGCCACCGTTTATCATACATCCCGACGCATACGTCCGTCCAAGGGCTGGACAATGGATATTCGATTTGCCATCGTTATCCTATCCGAATACGTCGGATGCTACTCGACTATCAGATTCTGCAGAATGATCGTGTCGACGAGCAACGTTCGGAGGTTGGCCGACCTCCGATCCGACGTGCATGCTCGACCTACAGTCGGGACGACCGATATTGGATCGTTCGTTGATGTGATCGCCAGAGTCGGGGCAGGAAAAGATGGAACACCACTCCTTTCGTCCGAAGCCGTCGCCCACGTGTTCACGCGAACCAACACGACATCGGGCTCAGGAGTGGAGGGGGGCAACTGTTGGGGAATCTCCACCGACCGACTTACGGTCGAAGGGGCTGACTGGCCGACCGACCGACTGGCCGACCCCGACGGACGACCCCGACGGACGACTGGCCGACCCCGACGGCCGACCCTGACTGGCCGACCGACCGACTGGCCGACCCCGACGGACGACCCCGACGGACGACTGGCCGACCCCGACGGCCGACCCTGACTGGCCGACCGACCGACTGGCCGACCCCGACGGATGACTGGCCGACCCCGACGGCCGACCCTGACTGGCCGACCGACCGACTGGCCGACCCCGACGGACGACCCCGACGGACGACTGGCCGACCGACCGACTGACCGACCCCGACGGCCGACCCTGACTGGCCGACCGACCGACTGGCCGACCCCGACGGACGACCCCGACGGACGACTGGCCGACCCCGACGGCCGACCCTGACTGGCCGACCGACCGACTGGCCGACCCCGACGGACGACTAGCCGACTCCGATTGGGCGACTCTGACTGGCCGACCGACCGACTGGCCGACCGACCGACTGGCCGACTCCGACGGTCGACCGACCGACTGGCCGACTCCGACCGACCGACTGGCCGACTCCGGCCAGGAAGTCTGATGGCCGACTCTCGCAACATGCCCGGCTGACCATCGGAGGGGCCCGAATCTCCACCCGACGCCACACAGCTGGCCACCGACCTAGGGTCGGTCGACTCCTCCAACCGCCGTACAGCCGCCAGACCTTGCCAGCTCTGACACGGACATGCGGCATGGCTACCTGGGGGCATTGTCCCACCGAGGGCATTGTCAACCCTGGTGATTTGACAGCCCCACGGCGACATGACGTTTTCACGGCGGCTCTGACAGCCTACAGTGAGTTGACAGTTCCTCACTTGTCCGCGCCATTAATGACGGCGCCATACCTAGCTCCACTATATATACCGGGAAAGGCAACAGTGCAAAGGATCGATCCGCCCGTCTCTCCCACATACGCAGGCCCGCTCCTCTCTCTCTCTCCCTCTTTCTCAGAGCTCTCTGTCTGCATTTCACTGTTGCCCAGTCACCTCTCTGACTTGACCGTCGGAGGGTCCCCGCCGGAGCCGCCTCCGGTAAGTGCGGACTTCCTTTTGCAGGTGCACGCTTCCCGGCGATCGGACGACGAGGCGATTGGCCGCAACAATTATGACAGAGTAATCTATTATTGGGAAAATCTTTACCCTATTTGGCCCATAATTCTTAGTCATTTACCGTTATAAAATCCATAATTCTTTGTTGAAGTTTCTTGAACTCGCAGAAGCCAGCTATGCTGTGGAGAGAGGCACCTTTATTTGTACTCCCATCTTATAAGACTCAAGATTGCCTTCAGGAGCTAATGATGCAAACTTAGCTGGAGCCTGAAGCTCCATGACCACAACCACTGGTCATTCCAGCTTTATTGGTTAGCCGAGGGATTTTCTGAAGTTGTTGTACAGTCAGTAATATATTACCTTTTTATCTTATCCAAAGTATTCTACTCCCCTATTATAGAATTAAGCTATCAAAAATAATAGGGTATCATATTTCTTAAAAAAAAAAGAATATTAGAATTTTTTAGGTATAATATGGGTGCATTTCTTGTGGACAGATCTTGGACTGATGATAAGATTGCTTGATGGGTTCAAATACAGAAACAGTCTCTCCTCTGCGAGGGTAAGTCTAATTGGCCCCGGACCCTACAATGGCTAGAGCCTCATACATTAAGATATCTTTTTTTTTTTTTTTTTCAGTATGGGGGCACTTCTTATTCTTCCGAAATTGTCATTCATAATGATGACATCATTTACCGTATGTGAGGCAAGTTCTGTCTTTACAAAGGAATAAGACTTATTAGTTTTCTACTTTTGAGGAACCATTTGTATTTGTACTTGCTTTGACCTGTGCTTAGTGAGCAAGACGTCACTTAAAAAACTATTATTGAACATGTTTCCTGTCTCATGCAACTTCGTGTTGAAAGGATTTTGAAACTACGAATTTCTATCTTTCTTTCTTTTTTTTTTTTTTGCTTGCACAATTTCTTGTGCTCATTGCCTTTAGTCAGCCAAAATGAATTCAAATTAATGATAATTTAGAGCGTCTGAGTTGGTATCATTCTGCATTATTCTTGTTTCCTTTATTTTTTTATTTGATTTTGTCTGATCATTTAATCCAGTCTCTTAAACTACATGTTTTCTGTTTCTCACCTGCTGATCTATTGCAGATGTGTTTTATGGGCAGTGGATGGTTAATGAAAACGGAACTTAAAGTCATTCATTATGCACTTGGCCCGCTTAAACCCTGGAACTGGTGGACAGCTTGGCTTGCAAAACATGTAGGTGTTTGGCAGGTGCAGCTTTATTTGTTGCTGGTCATCAATCTTCTTATAATTGCACATTGAACCGGTCAAGCAGTTGTTGTATTTGGTTGCCTAAAAGAGTCAAATCACATTGTTCATTGTAAATTTTACTCCAGTTAAATTGTTATTTATCTGTGGTCCGGTTATGCTGCAGAATGTTCGGGTAAAGCTTGAAGAATCTCTTCCAGGAAGTGGTGGTGGAAGAAACCCCAATCGGCAGCTGCTTCTCAAACTTCTTGTTGTCATTCCCACATGTGCTTTACTATTATGTTACCGTAGGTCCTGCATTCAGGTTAGCAGTTGCTGACTTAGATAGCCAATGCGTCAAAATTCTGAAAACAGAACAATACGAGATACATGGGTTCACAGAAACAAGCGCACTGACGACTGACTTGTGTTATCGCTGCAGATGAACAGGGACTTGTCTTTCTTTTTTTTTTGAGTAAGATGAGCGGGGACTTGTCGAGTTTATGTGGTTATGCTAGACGTATCTATTGCAGATTCAACTCTGGTGGTGGGCTTCCTACTTGTTCTGGTGGTAGTGCCACTTCATCTTCTATCATTAAATCAAATCGACGGGTATAATATTTTCTGATGCAAAATCATATATATTGTTTCCAATTGTCCGCAAGAAAATAAAACCTATTGAATTCTTTAGCTTATTGAACTAAACATTAGATGCATAAAACATCATTGGTAACATGTTTACACGATTTTGCTGTGAAAGATGAAGTTCAATATGTTTCCTAACCTTCAAAAACTGCCATGATCATATTATTTTATACTGCTTTATCAGTTCCTTAGACAAGCCACGCCGGGGGACTCCATGTTAATGTCATTCTTGTCTCTATAGAGATGTGATTTAATCACAATTAGATAGGTAAGGATCTGAAATTGCTTTGAGGGAATTCTTGAGAATTTTTATCAAAAAATGAGCAGGTTCATTTTTGTTTTGTCTCAAAATATACATATCTGAAGCTAGCATATTCCATCATTGTTTTTTTTTTTTTTTAAAATAAATAAAGTTTAAGATGACCGGCTTTCTTCTAATTGTCAAGGTGTTTCATTGGCTTATATTTTTCAAGATGATTCAGTTATTGTCATATTTTATGCGTTATAGCTACCCAATGACCGATGTAATGATAGAAGGGGCTCTTCCAGAACACTTTCAAAAAAAACTTAGTACTTATGAAGCCAGAGGATTTCGGAGGGGACTAAGGCTAAGCACAGATCAAATTTAATCAGATTGAAAAAAAAAATTATTTAATCGAATCTAATCAAATTGAAGAAAATTCAATCCATTGCCGACTATTTATCATGTATAAATTATTTGAAATCGAAGTTAATGGTCCGTAGTGGATTCACATAGGTTGTATCGGTTTGGACTTCAATGTTGACCCAATATTGATTTTAAATCTAATGTTGGCCCATTTAAGCTTATTTATTTATTTTTAATCAATTTAATATAAAATAATTTTAAATTTTATAAGTTATAAATTATAGATTTATTTTTGAATCTGTATAAAATAAAACAGAAGCAGAGAAGATTTACTCATCCGAAAACAACATCCGAAAGCTTTCATTTTAGAATTGTTTGAAATTGATGTGCTTCCATCAATAATTTAACATTAATATTCCAATGAATCCAAATAGATAATGAGATATTTTTTAAAATGAAGTATTAAAGTCTAAACCACGCCGCCTCAAAAATGAAAGTAAGTTCGTAAAATACATCGATCGGTTCTGTTTCATACGGATTAAAAATATAGAAACCGAATTCGATCATAAATAATCAATTTTTTACAAGTCTCAACCTGATTTCATTCGATTTATATTTTTTAACTAATCGAAATCGATATTTATTGGGCCAGATTGGATGCGTTTCTTTGAATTTCGATTATTTGCTCCACCCCAGGAGGATCTATGCAAATTAGGCCGGGCCTGTTCGGAGGCTTGGGCAGGGATTTTTGGTCCATTGGGCAGGGCAGACCTAGAAATTCAAGTGCCGACGGAAATTCAGGCTAAGTTTTTTGTAAGAGCCTGGACTGACCTGCCCAAAGTTAAATAAAAAAATAGAATATCATGTATTTAATACCACATATCAGTTTGCATATCTACTATGTTTTACACTTTGACACACTCTATTTATTCTTAAAACTCCTGCTTCCTCTCCATCACCCCGTCTCTCTCCCCTGTCTTGATCCTGCACCTCTTCTCCTGCCTGGACTCAGGCTGGCATAAAGGGCACATCATTAGGCTTCAATTTTTTTTTTCAATGTTGCTTTAGTGATGTCGGATCAGAGTTTCTTCTAAGATGTCATAATAAGATGGAATATTTTCGGGAAGTCATATTTAAGAAACATTTATGCAGATAAGGATTTTTTGGCGTACAAAAATCTCCTTGCAGATGAACTGAAGAATAAAAAATGCAAATGAACTGAAGAATTTAAATATTAGCAGACATTTTCCTTTAAAGTAGCTTAGTTCCAATGATTGTCACTGGAGACCAAACAATTAGTAGAAGTTTGCTGATAAATGAGCTTCAGTTATTGTTGAATACTACAATATGCGGTTGAAAGTAGAAAAATAAGATGCTATGTTTCGAAGTGATTACCAGTGTTTAATTGATAATTTCCAGGCCAACTGAGATTTTGATATTTTTAGTCATCCGTGATGGTGTATAACTTTATTTCTTGCTCTTGGTGGGGGTACGAGGGGTGAGGCGGTGTGCCTGGGAAACAATCAGGAGTCTTTCAACAAGTTAAAACATATGAACTTCTTTGAAGACATTTACATCTCTGCTGAAATAATTTTGAAATTTGATGACATTTTAGGTCAAGCAATTGATTTTATTGTCAGTCATTCTAAAGGTTAAATATTGTCATTTGATTATAATATTTGTTTCTAAGCATCTGAATATGAATATAGCAAGTCAAGACAGAACTGTCTAGTTTGAAAGAAAATACATCAATAAGACCATAGATCAGTTGTCCTAATAGAATCAGAATGAGTGATGGAGTCCTTTGGTCATCCTTGCTGAGCCGGTGGTTGAGCAGCTTCTTTTCACAATCTGTTTGGCAGACCTTGAAAGCTTGTTATTCTCAATTTTGCCTTGTTGATTTTATGTCAAAGTCCCATTATATGATGGAACAATCTATGTGCTGTCTTAACAGTTCTCAAATGGCACACATTCGAAGCTACATGCTTATCTGAGTGCAGCCTCTGTTGTTTTCTGCTTCATAGCTGCCACAATATCGGAAGTGCAATTTGCGGTTGTACCTCGGCAAGTGATGCCATGGACCGGTTTGCTGCTGATGTACGAGTGGACATTTACTGCCTTTTTTATTATATTTGGAAGTTATCTGCGCTTGCTTTACCATAGGGGAAAGACAACATCAAATCAAGCAGGAACCATGCTCACATGTGTAGACTTCTCTGTCTATGACTCAGGCAAAGGTTTTTTAAGATTTAAATCTGCTGCATCAGCATATAAATATCTTTACGAACCTCTGCGGATTGTTTTGGAGGTTTACTAGTGATGCAGGTCATCAACGCCATCCATCTTACTGTGACGTTGCCACATGATTATATGGCATTGGGATGCCCATGCATGTTAGGTATCACTGCTCTTTTTGTAAGGTACTAGCTTCTGAAAGATTCTTTCTCCATATTACTAATCAGTATGGGCTACACTGCATCAGGCGAAGATTAAGTTTGCCGTTTGAAGTATTCCTAACTGCCCCTCGTCTAATTAGGTGTTTAGCCACTTTCAAGCAATTCTTGCCATCCAACTTTCGAATGATCATGTGTGTCTTCCCCTTCTCCAAATGCTGTCCGATACGCTTTTCTCATCTTTGCTTTACTAGCTGTAGATGATAGATTCTTTTTTGCAAATATCACCAGTTAAGGTCTGTTATTCTTAACTAATTAAAATTTCAAGCATCCTGATGCTCCACATTTCTTGCTCGAGCTTCTCTAAATGCTCTTTGAAGTCCATTTCTTTTGTGCGCATCAGTTCTGTGCTGGTCAACTGAATTCACAATTTCTCATCCCATCCTGTCTTTAGCTCTAACATAGTAGGAACGAAAGTGTTTTTCACTAGCAACCTGTTTTGAATCTTCATCTGCATAAATGAAATGCCGGAGAGGTAAAATTTTCTGTGGTATTAATTTCTTAATTATTGATGTTATGCCCTACTACTTACGCATCACAGGTTAGGTTTGATGGCATCTGGGGTTCTCATATCGGCATCGTTCATGACATATGCTTCAGAGCATCTTGCCATCGGAGCCTTGGTTAGGGGACTTGATTATCATGACCCGCCAAGAATGAGAAGCATATGTTTATTATATTGACTGCGAGCAGCAGTAGCATGTAGTTTACACCTGTTTGCTATTTACATTTCGATAGTAAATTTTGTTTGTTCTTGGGTATTGCAAAATTTTCTCAGCTCTATGAAGACATTATCGTTTATCAAAGGAGTCATAGCTGATGAGGATCAAGGTTGAGGCCAGCAGCCGACAAAGTCTTCAGCTTGATATATGAGACCTAAAAAACTAAAGAGCTTCTAGCAAAGATCTTGCTGCTAATCTGAACGAGGGCCTTCTTAGAAATGCTGTGGCCTGCCCCCGTAGCAATTTCAAGATGCCGCAACCACTTTGTAATCATCAATTGTGGTTCAAGCGGGTGGCTATTTTGTTAGCATTGATGGACTTAGGAGGAGGTAGGAAGAAATTTTATTATAGAGAAAGAGTAAGAATAGAGGATAGAAAGATTTGAATTCTAAAAACTTTATTTAATTAAAAGAAAAGGATTACAAAACATATTTATAGGACTTTATGGAACCTTCTACATACTAATTATTTTTAGAATTTCATGATAAAAAATCTTTGACTTTTGTAGAACCTTCTAGAAAATTTCTCCTACTATATTCGTAGGGCCTTCTAGAGAAATTTTTCTTCTATATTTATAGGACCTTCTAGAGAATTCCTCCTACTATATTCGTAGGGCCTTCTAGAGAAATCTTTCTTCTATATGTATAGGATCTTCTAGAGAAATCTTTGTAGGGTTTTCTAGAGAAATCTTTCTTCCATATTTGTAGAGTCTTCTAGAAAAATCAAATTTAATTCCAACACCCTCCTTTAAACTTGAACCTTCATGACTCCAAGCATGCCTCTTAGCTTTTCAAAATCTACCACCTCGAGAGGTTTTGTGAAGATATCGGCTATCTGATCTTTTGTTGGAATGTAGAAAAGTTGTACCTCTTTGTCTTTGATACAATCTTGAATGAAGTGAAACCTTGTGTCGATGTGCTTGCTCTGATCATGAAAGATTGGATTTTTGGCAAGTTGTATAGCTGATTTATTGTCAACAAAAATACTTGTTGGCTCTTCTTGTGAAATCTTCATTTCTTGTAGAAGTCTTTGAAGCCATAATGCATGACAAACATAATTTACTACTATAACATACTCTGCTTCACAAGATGAAAGTGTAACTATTTGTTGCTTCTTTGAAGACCATGTGAATGCTGCACCTTCAATATAAAAAGTAAATCCACTTGTACTTTTTCTATAATCAATATCTCCAACCCAATTGCTATCACAAAATCCAACTAGCTTTATTGGGTTAGTAGATGAATAAAAAATACCATAATCTTGTGTACCTTTGATATATCGAAGAATTCTTTTTGCGGCGATTAAGTGATTCATTCTTAGCTTATCCATGTAACGACTTATAACTCTAACACTATAGGCAATATCCGGTCTTGTGCTTGTAAGATATCTTAAGCTTCCAACCAAACTTTTATAATATGTTGGATTGACAAGATCTTCTTCTCCATCTTTGCTCAATTTGGTGTTTTATTCGATTGGGGTGTTGCTAGAATTACACTTCTCCATGTTAAATTTCTTCAAAATCTCCTTTGCATATTTGCTTTGTAAAATGAATATGCCTTCATTTGATTGGTTGACTTCAATACCTGAAAAGTAAGACATTAGGCCAAGATCCGTCATCTCAAATTCTTTGATCATTGAAGTCTTGAAATCTTCAATCATTGTGAGACTATTCCCTGTAAATATCAAATCATCCACGTATAGGCAGACAAATAGAATACCACCAATATTATTAATCTTTATATAAAGAGAATGTTCAAGAAGGTATTTTTGAAAACTATTTTCAGCAAAATATTTGTCAATCCTTGTATTCCAGGCTCGTGGAGCTTGTTTCAATCCATAGAGAGCTCTTTTGAGTTTGTAGACTTTGTCTTCCTGTCCTTTTTGAATAAAACCCAAAGGTTGTTCTACGTAATTTTTTTTATCCAAATAGCCATTCAAAAAAGCTGATTTTACATCCATTTGAAAAATTTTTCATTTCATTTGAGCCGCTAAGGAAATAAGAAGACGTACCGTCTCCATTCGAACAATTGGAGAAAAAACTTCATCATAATCAATACTATATTGTTGTTTGTAGCCTTTCACCACCAAACGAGCTTTATATTTTTCAATTTCTCCTCTTGCATTTGTCTTTGTTTTGTACATCCATTTGACTCCAATCACTTGATGATCTTGGGAAAGATTTATGAGTTCCCAAGTGTCATTCTTCTCGATTGATAAAATTTCTTCATGCATGGCATTTCTCTATTTTTCTTCTTTATTTGCATCATGGAACTCAATTGGATCACAATCTGCAAAAA
Organism: Elaeis guineensis; assembly: GCF_000442705.2. Classification (NCBI taxonomy): domain Eukaryota; kingdom Viridiplantae; phylum Streptophyta; class Magnoliopsida; order Arecales; family Arecaceae; genus Elaeis; species Elaeis guineensis. Next base: position 870,403 of record NC_026004.2, read on the forward strand.
GGCAAAACATACTATAATCATTAGCATCAAGACACTTTGTGATGTCAAGCAATTCTTGGATACTCCAATTTTTGTATACTTTTCTACTTGAACTTTTTTGTGGAGATGGATGTCTTGAACTTTGTTGTGGGGTTGATGAAATTTTTTCTTGATGCTTTGGCTCTTCTTCTTCTTCAATATATTCCTTGTTTTCTTGTATTTTGTTATTATCTTGCCAACTCCACATTTGCTTTTCATCAAAATCAACATCTCTTGAGAAGATCACTTTCTTTGTAATAGGATTATACAGCTTATAGCCGCTTAAATTTTCAGCATAACCTAAAAAAATACACTTTTCTCCTTTGTCATCAAATTTGGTCCTTTTCTCTTCGGGCACTTTGACATAAGCAACACTTTCAAAGATGCGAAGATGATCAACCTTAGGCTTATATGAACTCCATGCTTGCTCGGGTGTCATATTGTAAAGTCTTTTTGAGAGAAATCTGTTCAACAAATAAACTGCACAAGCAACTGCTTCTCCCCATAATTCTTTAGGCATATTTTTATCTTTTAATATACATCGAACCATATTTAAAATAGTTCTATTCTTTCTTTCTGAAACTCTATTTTGTTGAGGTGAATAAGGCATAGTAACTTGATGAGTAATTCCATATTCTTTAAAAAAATTTGAAAGCTCATTAAATAAATACTCGCCGCCGCGATCCGATCTCAAAGTTTTAATTTGAAAACCATTTTGTTTCTCAACAAGAGATTTGAATTCTTTAAATTTTTGAAATTCTTCACTCTTTTCTTTCAGCAGATAAATCCATATCTTTCCAGAATAATCATCAGTAAAGGAGAGATAATATTTGTTACCTCCCATAGACATTGGTTTGATCGGCCCACAAACATCTGAATATATCAGCTCCAATGGTTTTGTTGCTTTTCTTGACCTTCTTGAAATGAAACTTCTCTTTTGTTGCTTTCCAACTATATAAGTTTCACATTTTTTCTTGGGCATTTTCAACCAAGGCATCTTTGTCACCATATTTTTGCTAGACAAAAGTTTTAGTCCATCAAAGTTTAAATATCCATATCTAAGATGCCATAGAGTAGAATCATAAAAAATTTATGCCATCATATAGGAAGAATCATCAACATGCAAACTCAACTCAAATATTCTATTTTTTGACATAGAAATATATGCAATAAGAGTGTTATTGTTGTCTCTAATAGAAAGGCCCAATTCTTTCATATGAATGTCATAGCCCTTTTCAAGCAATTGACCCAAACTAAAAATGTTGCTTTTCATATCAGAAATATAATAGACATCCGAAATAAAATTTTGTGTACCATATTTGAGCTTGATGAGAGTTTTACCTTTCCCTTGAACTGACCTTGTAGAGAAGTCACCAAAAGTCACTGAGCCTTTGAAGCTTTCATCCATCTCAAAAAACATCTCTTTCATGCCACACATATGATTGCTAGCACCTGTATCAAGATACGAAGTACTTCTTTTGGCAACACCAGTAGTACTGTTGTAGGCCAAGAGTAGGGTTACTTCTTCTTCTTGTTCTTTTGTAAAATAAATTTTCTCATCCACATAATTAGCATCATCTTTGTACCAACAATCTTTAGCATAGTGCCCATATTTTTTACAAACAAAACAATGTGGTGCTTGTTATGCATGCCTTTCTCTTCCTCTAGGATTAAAAAATCTTCCTCTACCATGACCTCGGGCATGGAAGTCTCTTGTGTCTCCTTGACTTCTTTGTGGTTGATCTTGATGGAATCTTCTACCTCTTCCTCTTCTTCCACGGTCTCGACCACGAAAACTTGTTTTATCTTTTGGATCACTTTTTTCTTGTAGTGTAAGATTTGTTTGAAGTACTTGCTCAATGGGCTTTTCTTCCATCCTCTTAGAAAGCTTTTATTCATGTGCTTGTAAAGAGCCCATGAGTTGCTCTATAGTCATCTCTTTCAGTTCCTTTGATTCTTCAATGGTTACAACAATGAAGTCAAATTTTGCATCTAAAGAGCGTAAAATTTTTTCCACGACTCGAACATCAATAATTTTTTCACCATTTCTTTTCAATTGATTGACTATAGATATCATTCTTGAAAAGTAATCAGAAATTGATTCTCCAATTATCATTTTTAAAGATTCAAATTCAGACCTCAAAGATTGTAGTTGAATCTTCTTCGCCTTTTTTGCTCCTTTATGTGCCATTTGTAGTAAGTCCCATGCCTCTTTTGATGTTGTGGCTCCGGTGATGATCTCGAATGTATCTTCATCTACACTTTGGTAGAGTGTGTAGAGGACCTTCTTATTTTTCTTTTTCAACTCCTTATTTTGTTTCTTTTGCTCTTGTGTGAGCATTACTTCATCTTCTATCGGTTTCATGTAGCCATCTTCTACAAGATCCCAAACGTCAAGAGATCTGAGCAAAGCCTTCATTTGGATACACCAATTATCATAGTTGTCTTTGGTGAGTTTGGGTATTTGGGATTGAACAAAGTTCATGGAGGCCATGGATCTTTTGTGGCTCTGATACTAAATTTGATGGACTTAGGAGGGAGTAGGGAGAAATTCTATTGTAGAGAAAGAGTAAGAATAGAGGATAGAAAGATTTGAATTCTAAAAATTTTATTTAATTACAAGAAAAGGATTACAAGACATATTTATAGGACTTTATGGAACCTTCTACATACTAACTATTTTTAGAATTTTATGACAAGAAATTTTTGACTTTTGTAGAGCCTTCTAGAGAATTCCTCCTACTATATTCGTAAGGCCTTCTAGAGAAATCTTTCTTCTATATTTGCAGGACCTTCTAGAGAATTTCTCCTACTATTTTCATAGGGTCTTATAGAGAAATCTTTCTTCTATATTTGTAGGATCTTCTAGAGCAATCTTTCTAGGACCTTCTAGAGCAATCTTTCTTTCATATTTGTAGAGCTTTTTAGAAAAATCAAGTTTAATTCCAACAAGCATTGGAGCAGGAAAGTACTGTACCCTCTGTGAAGAAAGATTACGGGATGGCAGTCCCGCTCCTTGCATCCCACATAGTAGGTATCTAAGTAGGAGCATGATGGTCGGCTTGAGATAGAAAGTACCGGTGTAAATTAGAATATTTTATACCATCACTGGGTATAATTTTTCTTGTTGTAGGGGTCTGTACAATTTATATGTCCGATGAAATACGAAATTGTACTATTTAACCTTTCATGGCCATGGTACCATTGTTCTTGTATTCATTTATCGTTTCAGATTTGCCTGAGACAATATTAATCATATTTTTGTGTTTTGTGTTATAAGCTCTCTTCCCAATCGAATGGACTGAATATAAAACCGAAGTTGTTAGAGAACGATTTCCATGTATTAGCCAAGAGGCTGAGTTATAGGGAGGGGAAGAGCAGGAGAAAGGAAAACGGAATCGATGCGATGTTACATGCTTGATGTCAATAATTCTCTCTTTTGTAAGCGAAATAGAAATATCGCAAGTTCATTGGTGTTAGATTTCTTTTCCCCATGTATCGGGTGTAATAGAAATAACTGTTGCTCGTGGGATGGTGGCTCTGGCAAAGGGTACTGCCTTTTGAGCTGAAACTGTGCTCAAATCATCAGATCCGCATGCCATCACTGGATATGGCAGGGAGAGCGTGTGTCAAAGCAATTGATAAATACAATCCGCTTGGGATCAATGCTTGTGCGCCTAGAAAACGGCCCGTTTGGAAAGGCACGTTTTCAAAATATGCTTTACTCGGAGGGTCGGAACTCGGAAGGACGTCTAAATGGACGGGATCTCATGAACCACCCGCCCGTCTGCCAAATGAGATTCTCCCTCACGCAAGTCTGCTGAGTCAGCAAGGAAGGAACGCTGCTTAGGATACGAGTCGGACCGTGTCTAAAAGTCATTTGCAACTCAAATCAAACCGAACGGGTTCGACGTAAACCGGATGCTCCATGTGGGTCTGTCCCCACGCACATCATGACCGTTTTGATTCCGGTCCATGCTTAGGCCTACCATCGCGTGGATTCAACGCGGTGTTTCTCTTTTCCTTTTTTTTTTTTTTCAAAAGAAAGACACGTGGCAGACAAGAGAAGGAAGTCGGCGACCTGAAGTTGACGACTCAGGACGCAATCCCAATAATCGTGCATCTTAGACGACCGTGATCTTTCGGACTATTCGCTGCTTTAGAGGTCTCGCGTTCGCTCCACTGTGCCTGCCAGAAACGCGATGCGACGCGGCGCCCGCCTTTATTACCCTGTTTGGTCTCTCCTTCCAATACCATTTTCTCGTCCGCGCTCTTCCTGACATCTCTGTGTTCTTTTCTTTTCTTCTTCTTTTTTTTTTTAAGATTCATTTCATTTAAAAAAAATAATCGGAGAAAAGGAAATATTCTTTCGTTCTGTTGGCCTTTTTCTATATATATAAAAATAATCCTTGTCACCTTTCCGACCAAATCACGGAGCCTCTGCCTTCTAGTCTCCCTGCGTCCCCATTCCTCCCTTCATTCCTTAATCGCTCTCTCTCTCTCTCTCTGCCTCCCAGATCGAGGAGGAGCCATGTCGTTCCGAATGGTAAGAGTCGGATCTTTGCTTGTTGCTGCTGTTTCTCTTTGATTTTTTTTGGTGGATACTAGTTTTGATTGGTTTGCTTCAAGATTTCTTGAAATTTTTTATGAAATTGAGGCTGGTTCATGTGAAAACAGTAGCGTCTTATGGTGAATGTCTGGGGGACGATCGGACCGCTCTCTCCTTCTGTTTTCATTTGGGAATTGGGCAAATCTTGATGGATTTCTTGATGTCCTCTTCATCGTAGGATAAAAGATCCTTCGTCTAGCACAAAGATCATCTTTTTTGAGGAGTAGGGGAGGCTGGAATAGATCAGCCACCCATCTTTATTAAGAAAAGAAAGATATTTACAATAGACATGACTGTGTTGTAGATTACAGACCGCTGAAAAAATACTCTTTAAGAACCAAAACAGAACAAGGATATCATCCCTACGCATAGAAAGCAGCACCCATCTTCTTTACAGACTGCAGATGTGAAGCATTAGTAATAAGAGCTGACACAGATTTCTGTAGCAGAGAAAACCAACAAGGGGACTCATAGTTGCACTGTTGGATGAACCAATGATTTTAAACTTTGCCATAAGTTAACATGCCCCTCCAACATCTTCACAAAGATCATCATCATCTTTCTGTGTGTTAGTACAGTAAATAAATAGTTTATCCTTTACAATTTGATCCTTTTTTCTCCATTTCTATATGTCAGACCGTATCGTAGATGCCAAATTTTCTCTGCATTACCTCTTGTAACCTTCCCTTCACGATTGACAGTTGACAGTTTACAATTGTAGGTTGAGTTATTAGGCTTTTCTTTTCTTTAAGTGCGGATGGCCTTCTGTTGGATATATTAATTCTTGACGCCTCATTGTTTCTTCATATGAAGATTCCTTTTCTAGAGTATTTTCATTGATCGGAATGGAATGGAAATCATTTAATTTCGGCTGATTTTGATTACAATATTGCCTGTCTTATGTTGATTTTGTTTCACTGCGGTATCTCTTTTTTTTTAAAAAAAAAAAAAAAACAAAAAATCCCTATTTTAATTACTTTTTCATTTTTATGTGGTGATGGTAGGTTAAGTTGGATCATCATAATTTGGTAAAATGCTTTGACATTAAATAATTGAAACCTGGTCCTTTTCAGTTGAGGCTTTTGTGTGAATAATGTATTAGTTTCTGTTTCTGCATTTACTTTGCATCCTGTCAATGAACTTGTTAAAAAAGGCTGATAATCAAAGGTTAGTTCTTTGAGTTCGGCCTTTTACGCGAGTAATATACCAGTTTTAACCGTCCGGCTTTTACTTTTGCATCCCATTGCTAACGTGGTAGATATTAATGGGATGCCTTAATTACGATAAAGTTTGTTATGAGGATTAACCGTTTGGCATTGATCTGCAGTCAAGTGCATCCTCTGGGATGGGAGTAGCTGAACACAGCAAGAATACATTTCTTGAACTGAAAAGGAAGAAAGTGCATCGTTATGTGATATTCAAGATTGATGAAAAGAAAAAGGAGGTTGTTGTTGAGAAGACAGGAGCTCCAGGGGAGAGCTATGATGATTTTGCTGCTGCATTGCCTGAGAATGATTGTCGATATGCTGTCTACGACTTTGATTTTGTGACTGATGAGAACTGCCAGAAGAGCAAGATATTTTTTATTGCATGGTTAGTTTCTTTCTAGCTCCTAAATAATTATGGCTTGGAAGTTTGGTTTTTTATCTACACAATTATGCCATTTTGTCAACATCAATTGAGATTCTGAATGAGACATACCATTGTTTTTGTGGATGCTAATTATAGAAAAGTGATTTAAGAATTAGGTGATTAACACTGTTTTAGAAAGCAATTAACTTTACTAATTGGTTTTAGAAAGCTATGTGATTCTTGTGAATTACTTTGTGTCCCATCACATAATCAACCTTTCTAATGGTGAACAAGACCATGATGAGACTGTTGCAACAATTACTGGACACCCTAGGGCCAGCAGACCATCATATAACTTAATAGGCTTGCATGATTATAGGTTTTCTGGCAGTATTGTTGTCAAGGGAGACATCTCGAGCCACCATCATCTGATGATTTGTATGTGGAGTGCAGGGTTTAGTTAACCAGAAAAATTATTACAGATATATGAATGATGTTTATTTTGTTGTCATATTTATTTTTTAGATGTTGAAATTTTGATTCCCTTGTTTGTTTATTTCCTTTAGTTCAAGTATCAGAGTTGCTAGAATTTGTATTTATTATCTGGGCTTGTAAACAATTTAATGTGCTTTGTAGTCTTGATTCATTTTTAACTGTGTGAGGGTAAAAGCACCCTCATGTATGTAAAAGCACGGATGAAAGGAATATGTTGTGAAATGTTCTAAAAATGTCCATTCATCATCGTTATGTGAAAAACAATATAGCGCAATGGAATTAGTCAGTCCATTGCTGATATTGATTCATGTATGTGATGATGTATTAATTTCATCTTTTGTATGGTAACATCATCATTCGGCATAACTATTATGAAAATGATCCATGGAACAGAATGCTCAGTGCTGGTTTCTCCTTGACATAAATCAATATGCTAGTTTCATTCTCTGTACTATTGCTCTTAATTGCTTAAGCGACAATCATTTTTTATGGTGTCACTTGCAAAGAGGAAAATTATTTTTGTGTTCCATTTTTGATAGCTATGAAATGCCCATAATGTTCATTTTATGGCGACTCATATTTTTTGTCATCTTTGGTTTGTCTAGCATGTCTTAGCTCCTCATACTGTAGTTCTGATTTTAACCCAGTACTATCACCAACTTATTGGGTAGAGCCTACCCAATTTTCTCACCCCTATCATCTCTACTTTCTTCTTTCTATCTTCTGGCTTCCCAAGTTTCAATTTCATTATCTTCAGAAGTACCGGAAGATCACTCTTTGTGCATCTAGTTCCAGTACTTTGATTTTTCCTTATTGTCTCTACCTCATGATAATCTTGAAGAAAACATCACTCTCGCTCCTTTCAAAACATAGAGAGATGGTTGACCATTGTTTTCTACGTCATTTACGTAGTATGTAATATGCTTAATAGAACATTGTATAGCGTCCCATTGATTTATGCTCAGGTGGAGTTGCTCTTTTTTGTTGTTTTCTGCCAGGGGTTGAAATGCTTGAGTGCCATTTCATGAGCTGCTCTTCTGCTATTTTTTCATTTTTTTAAAAGGCGCCATCGTAATGTGGTGCACGGATGTTCCTCTCCGCTCCTGCGCTATCTGGTCTGTTAGTTAGCAAAAAGTTGGTCCATCGAAAAAGTATATAATTACGTATTATGTAATTGAAATCGGGCTCGATCGAAGTAAGAACGAAGAAGCAGTCCCGGGAACCAGGGGGCTGTTTGGCCAACAACAAGGCCTGGGAACAAGGTGGCTGTTGGTAAAGAGTAGTTGGTGCAGCATAGAGAAGAGAAAAATGCTGCAGTAAAAAGTGAGAGATTGTAATAAAGAAACGGTGAAAAACCGCTTGGCCACAATTGTCTCCGGCCGCGGGCAAAAGCAGCTTGTACGACATGGAGGAGAGACAGTAACAAAGAAACGGTGGAAAAATAGCCACCTAAGGGTAAAACCGGTGAAGAAGATAGGGTCTAGGGGGCTAGATGGGTGGTTCAGCCGCCACCTAACATAACGTTAAGATGATTATCTACGTTTTTGGCCTTTTGACAGAACAAGGTTATCAATCGCTTTTGAGGGTTGTTTGGCTGGTTAGCTGGGTAACCTCGTGTTGTCCATCCTCTAACCAGCATCCAGATTCCAGATACAGCATAAATGGGTGGGTAAGACTAAGACTAAGACCTGTTGAATATATGCAGCATCCGCGCAAATTTTTTTTCTTACAATTAAATTGGAGGCTGTACTCCATCCTGTACAGCTACAGCGCTTCATGGATGTACAAAAAAAATTTCTAGAGTCAAGCTGTCATATGTATGTATATCTATTGCTTTATCGATGCATCAAAACTAATGTTTTTTGACCATTGAATATATAGGTCTCCTGCCATCTCCCGCATCCGTGCTAAGATGCTGTACGCCACATCGAAGGATAGATTTCGACAGGAGCTTGACGGCATCCATTACGAGATTCAGGCCACCGACCCCACAGAGATGGATATGGATGTGCTCAGAGACCGGGCAAACTAAAGTCTGCAAAGCCGGACGGACGAAATATTTGTTGCAACGGTGATGCCATATTAAATTTATAATAAATTAATAAATATTTTTATATTTTATTAATTATTATTATATTTTACATTGATTTTTATAGATACTATCTCATATTATTTTATATATTTTATTTATTTTTAATTTTTTTATTGATTTGTTACAATGGTGACATGGTATCACCGATGCAAATGAATATTTTCTCGTGATTTGGTCGCACGCACAAACTTTTGTCATGACAAACAGCTTGATATGGGCCTCGCTCCCTTAGGTGTATTTGATCAGGTGCATCGTCGAGTTCAATGCGGAATCGCTTATTTGAATAAATACTGTCTGCACCTGAGAGGGCTAATGGAAGAGCTCGTTTATTTTGGGTAGATGGTTAATATTTTGTCTGAAACGTGTGCGCCCCTCAATTTGGAAGATGCTTTCAGTTAGAGGCGTCTTTGCTTTATGTTAAATGACTGTAGATGCTCATTATGGTTTAGAAGATTATCATATGAAGTAATCTCGTACAACATTCATTTTAGGGTCGGTGTTGTTGCTGTGACGTTTGCTTTCTAGCTTCTTTATTTTCCACCCTGGACGGTTAGGATTCTAGTTGCGCATCCCAACACGAAAGTTGATCTCGTGGATGTTTAACCGTATTGTTGATCATCTACGAAGATATTGCAGCGCATTCTAGAACACGTTGGCCATCGCACTTGCTCCATTGAGCAGCTTTCATCCCAGAGAATCGGTCTGGTTGCAATCTATGCTATCGGTACATCATATCCCATCATCGTGGAATTATACCTTGGCCTCGTGCCTGTTTAAAAGGGAAGGAATGAAGACTAATTCTGATATAGTTAAAGTTCACATATCCCATGCTTTTAAGGTGAACGAGCTTGGGTTCTCTGCTGTGTACAGCGCATTGTCCATCACGTGATGGACAGTCGTGTATGAATGTACAGTGCATTATCCATCACGTGATGGACAGCCGTGTATGAATGTACGTTTGTTATACATAATTATGTATAGCCATCCATCGTATGATGGATGGAGCGTGTTGTGCATTGCATGGTGCGTAATTATGTATAGCCATTCATCGTACGATGGATGGAGCGTGTTGTGTATTGCATAGTATGGTGCATAGCAGAGATATATGCTGTAGGGTGAATTATGTTTTGCTGCAATCAAAAAAGTGGAGGACTGATTAAATTTTCTCGAATACAAAAAAAGGAAACTTTTAACATGTAGCTGGTTGATTATTTTATCAGCCGTTACAAATAAATTATATGGCCTGGCCAGACACACGATGATAGCTTAAGAAATGCATCTAGTTAGTTTACAGTCCCATTCAGAGTACAAGAAATTTTTTTTTTTTTTTAATAATAAAAAATGTGGTTCTGTTGCTATGTTTTCCCCTTAATTTAATCCTTCCAGAATCCAGCATCAAAGCAAATTCCAAGACAACAGAAAAATGGTTCGCCTCCCCTACAAGTAGGGCTGAGTGCAAATCGGATTTGATTAGATTGAGAAAAAATTTTTATCTGAAAGAATCCAATCGGATTGAAGAAAATTTAATCCGCTATCGACCGTTTATCATATATAAACCGTTTGAAACCGAAATGAATGATTTATAATGAATTAAGATAGATTGTGTTAGTTTAAGCTTCAATATTAATTTTAAATCTAATGTTGATCTGCTTAAACTTTTTTTTTTTTAAGTCAATTTAATATAAAAAAAATCTAATTCTTATAAGTTATAAATATTAGACTTATTTTTTAATCTACACAAAATAAAATAGAAACAAAGAAGATTTATTTATCTGAAAGCAACTACATTTGAAAGTTTTTATTTTAGAATTGTCTCAAAGTGATATGCTTTCATCAACAATTCAGTATTAATATTTTCATGAATTCAAATGATGATGCAGTGTTTTTTAAAATGAAGTATTGAAGTCTAAATAATATCATTCCAAAATGAAAGTGAGTTTATGAAATAGTACATCGGTTGGATTCGGTTTCATACGGATTAAAAGTGTAAGAACCGAATTCGACAGTAAATAACTGATTTTTTACAAACTTCAATCGATTTCATCCGATTTATATTTTTCAACCGATCAAAATCGATGTTTATTGGGTCGGATTGGATTGATTTCTTCGGATTTCGATTATTTACTCAGCTCTACCTGCAAATATAATGTCCTGCATGAAGATGTCGAATAAATATCACATGGTCAAGAAAACCCATCGGATCCCTCAGCCACATGAGGTCCGCACCCATATATTCGAAGAAGAAAGAGAGAGCGAGCTATGAGTTTGGATTTGAGATCGGACAGACTAGATTTAGGCATCATGTATCGGGTGCTCCTCTATGGCAATTTGATTTGATCTTGCATAAAACATACCATTAATTATGCATTGGCCATTAATTAACTATTTCATTAACCATTTCATTAATTAACTCTTTTGATCAAAAATTAACTATTGAAGATTATACCACCGTTTCATTAAATGCTTCTTTATTTAACTTTTTAATGACAACTAGAGTAACTATCAATTTTTATTTCTATTTTTTTAATTTTAATTGTTAGTTCTCTTTCTCTGATGCTATAGATATTGGCATGAGCAACTAAGCAAGCACCGAAAAAATTCTACATAAATCATGGAGATATGCGAAGGTGAGAAAATCATTGAGGTATGACCAAAGAAGTTGAAGTCGGTGAAGATCATGGAGCACATGGCATTGGGAATGGTCTTTTGATTCAAGTCCTTAATTAATTAACGCCTAAGACAACAAAGTTCAAGCTTAACGAAAAGTGGGCCAGTCAAAAATTTTCTTTTTTTCCTTTTTTTTGTGCGGTAGAACAGTCAAAAATTAGTTAAACATCAAATAGAGCTTCACTTTAGAAAACGTTGGGAATTGTTTTATAGACTAAAAAGCACTCAACTTTGGGTCTTTCAACGCCCAACATGAGAAAAAAATGTTGAAACGACTGCAGGTGAAACTTAGAAAATGGGAGCCAGTCAAAAGATGGCTGTTTCATTTAAAAAAGAGATTCCCTTTACAAAACTTGTTTGACTCCGACAGCCATCCGTCCGTAGAAGTAACTCAATGTCCGAGATGATGGTCCACAATCGGACTTCCAGGTCAGGCTGACATCATATGACAATGGGTGCTAATGCTGCTCTTGTGGCCTTTACATGTTCTTGCTTTTTTTTCCATGACCAGGATGCCCATGTTCGAAAGCCAACTGAAAAAAATGAGCCATAGGACCATTAGATTGTCTCCGGTGCACATTGTAGGAGCTTCGTGCCGAGTAACCTACGCTGCAAGCCAAGAAAAGCCTGAAGAGGCACGGGGTAAAGAAAGATGCATTTTTGTTGTATCAAAAAAAAAAAAGAAAAAAAGAAAAAGAAAAGAAAGATGCTTTTCCTTTCCATATGCCCCAGATTAAAAGATTAAAACCGAGCTTGATTTACTAATTGCCTGAAAAAATGAACCTGATTTCCTTATTAAACAAGTAATCCAATCAAATTTATAGAACTTGTTGGGATATACCGACGGACGACCCCGACCGACGACTCCGACGGACGACCCCGACGGCCGACCGACCTACTGACCGACTCCGACGGACGACTCCGACTGATCGGCCGACCGATCGACCGACCGATGACTCTGACGGACGACTGCGACGGCCGACCGACCGACTGGCCGACTCCGACCGGCCGACCTACTGGCCGACTCCGACTGGCCGACCGACCGACCGACTGGCCGACCGACCGACTCCGACGGACGACTCCGACGGCCGACTCCGACTGGCCGACTCCGACTGGCCGACCGACCGACCGACTGGCCGACCGACCGACTCCGACGGACGACTCCGACTGACCGACCGACCGACCGACCGACCAGGAAGTCTGATGGCCGACTCACATAAAACTCGCCGACCAACGGAGGAGCCCGACGCCACTCAGCTGGCCACCGACCTAGGGTCGATCGACTCCTCTGATCGCCGTACAGCCGCCAGACCTTGTCAGTTCTGACAGCAACATGTGGCACGGCCATCTGGGGGCATTGTCCCGCCGAGGGCATTGTCAACCCTGGTGATTTGACAGCCGCACGGCGACTCTGACAGTCCACAGTGAGTTGACAGTTCCTCACTTGTTCGCGCCATTAATGACGGCGCCATATCGTGCTCCACTATATAAACAGGGGAAGGCAGCAGTGCAATCGATCCGCCCGTCTCTCCCACATACGCAGGCTCGCTCCCTCTCTCTCTCTCCCTCTCTCGATCGAGCCCTCCGTCTACATTTCACTGTTGCCCAGTCACCTCTCTGACTTGACCGTCGGAGGGTCCCCGCCGGAGCCGCCTCCGGTCAGTGTGGACTTCTCGTTTTTGCAGGTGCACGTCCCCCGGCGATCGGACGACGAGGCGATTGGCCGCAACAGATTGGCGCGCCAGGTAGGGGACAGTATGACAAAGACTAGAGCTCAACGATCGAGAATCACTGGGTCGGCAAGGCGCTCTTCCCGCCGGGAAGAGGCCTCCCCGCCACCACCGGCGGCGGAGCCCAGTTCTCCGCGCCCCGCAGTGACCACGGAGGCGCAGATTGCGGCCATCGTACGGCAGATGACCGTACTAACCGACGCAGTCAAGAGCCTCCAGCAGCAGCCGGCGGCCCGACCTATGCCTTCCAGGAGCAGCCGCCGACGATCGCGCCGATCCCTGTCGCCTCCAGGTGAGCTCCCCCAACAGCGCTCCCACGGAGAAGAGGAGGGACGACCATGGCGCGATGACTGACGGTCCCAGCGGCCCTCTCCTTCCCTGCTGGAACGGGCAAAGAAAGAGAAGCGGCCGTGCACACCGTCGGCCTCCCTCTCAAAATCTTCCGGAGACTCCACTCCTGGGGTCTCCCAGCATCGACGAGCGGACGACTACGAGCGACGGTTCGAGGAAATCGACCGCCGACTCACCCAGTTGCAGATGGACGGCCAGAAGTCTTCGAACGACGTCAACTTCCAGACCGCCCAACCTCTCTCCCGACTGGTCCTCGATGAGCCGATTCCCAGTCCGTTCAAAATGCCGCACGTGGAGCCATACGATGGCTCCACCGACCCAGTCGACCACCTCGAGAGCTACAAAGCTCTCATGACGATTCAAGGGGCAACCGACGCTCTCCTTTGCATCAGCTTCCCCGCCACGCTCCGCAAAGCTGCCAGGGCCTGGTACTCCGATCTTCGATCGGAAAGTATCCACTCTTTCGGGCAGCTCGAGCATTCCTTCGTGGTCCATTTCAACACCAGTTGGAAGCCACCGCGAACGTCGGACAGCTTTTTCTCCCTCAAACAGGGGGAAAATGAGACGCTCCGGCACTTCGTGGCGCGATTCAACACGGCCACGCTTGAGGTCCGGGACCTCAACAAAGCATGGCTGTCTCAGCCATGAAACGGGGCCTGAGGGCGTCCCGATTCACCTACTCTCTGGACAAGACCCTCCCCTGAACATACGCCGAACTGCTGGAGCGCGCGTACAAGTACATGCGCGCGGACGAAGGAGCTTCCGACCGGCGCCTGACTTAGGGCACGGGCCGAAAAGAAAAATGGAAGAAAGGTCGGGCCCATGCTGAACCCAGCAGGCCCTCCACCGATAGATGGGTCTTGCCCCGACAATGGAGTTCGAGACCGAAGCATCGCAGGTATGACTCCTACACCCCTCTCCCCGCTCCTCGTGCGCAGATCCTGATAGAGATCGAAGGAGCGGAGAATCTACGACGGCCTCGGCCTCTGAAGGCAAAAGGCCCCGACCAACACGGTCGATCGTCGATCGCCGAATCAACGGCTCGATCACCGATCGCCGAACCGACGGCCTCGGCCTCTGAAGGCAAAAGGCCCCGACCAACACGATCGATCGTCGATCTTCGAATCAACGGCTCGATCACCGATCGCCGAACCGACGGCCTCGGTCTCTGAAGGCAAAAGGCCCCGACCAACACGATCGATCGTCGATCGCCGAATCAACGGCTCGATCACCGATCGCCGAACCGACGGCCTCGGCCTCTGAAGGCAAAAGGCCCCGACCAACACGGCCGATCGTCGATCGTCGAATCAACGGCTCGATCATCGATCGCCGAACCGACGGCCTCGGCCTCTGAAGGCAAAAGGCCCCGACCAACACGGCCGATCGTCGATCGTCGAATCAACGGCTCGATCATCGATCGCCGAACCGACGACCTCGGCCTCTGAAGGCAAAAGTCCCCGACCAATGCGGCCGATCGTCGATCGCCGAATCAACGGCTCGATCACCGATCGCCGAACCGATGGCCTCGACCTCTGAAGGCAAAAGGCCCCGACCAACACGGTCGATCGTCGATCGCTGAATTAACGGCTCGATCACCGATCGCCGAACCAACGGCCTCGGCCTCTAAAGGCAAAAGGCCCCGACCAACACGGCCGATCGTCGATCACCGAATCAACGGCTCGATCATCGATCGCCGAACCGACGGCCTCGGCCTCTGAAGGCAAAAGGCCCTGACCAACACGGTCGATCGTCGATCGTCGAATCAACGGCTCGATCACCGATCGTCGAACCGACGACCTCGGCCTCTGAAGACAAAAGGCCCCGACCAACGCGGCCGATCGTCGATCGCCGAATCAACGGGTCGATCACCGATCGCCGAACCGATGGCCTCGGCCTCTGAAGGCAAAAGGCCCCGACCAACACGGTCGATCGTCGATCGCCGAATCAACGGCTCGATCACCGATCGCCAAACCGACGGCCTCGGCCTCTGAAGGCAAAAGGCCCCGACCAACGCGATCGATCGTCGATCGCCGAATCAACGGCTCGATCATCGATCGCCGAACCGATGGCCTCGGCCTCTGAAGGCAAAAGGCCCTGACCAACACGATCGATCGTCGATCGCCGAATCAACGGCTCGATCACCGATCGCCGAACCGACGGCCTCGACCTCTGAAGGCAAAAGGCCCCGACCAACACAGCCGATCGTCGATCGCCGAATCAACGGCTCGATCACCGATCGCCGAACCGACGGCCTCGGCCTTTGAAGGCAAAAGGCCCCGACCAACACGGCCGATCGTCGATCGCCGAATCAACGGCTCGATCACCGATCACCGAACCGACGGCCTCGACCTCTGAAGGCAAAAGGCCCCGACCAACGCGGTCGATCGTCGATCGCCGAATCAACGGCTCGATCACCGATCGCCGAACCGATGGCCTCGGCCTCTGAAGGCAAAAGGCCCCGACCAACACGGTCGATCGTCGATCGCCGAATCAACGGCTCGATCACCGATCGCCGAACCGACGGCCTCGGCCTCTGAAGGCAAAAGGCCCCGACCAACACGGCCGATCGTCGATCGTCGAATCAACAGCTCGATCACCGATCGCCGAAATCGACGGCCCCCACCTCTGAAGGCAAAGGGCTTCGACTAATGCGGCTGGCTAACTTGCCGACTTAGCTTCGACTAAGAAAGGCAAAACGCCAAGACGACCGCAGTCGTATTCGCGACATACCGATCTGGTCACGACCGATCGAAGGATATTCTTGCCACCGTTTATCATACATCCCGACGCATACGTCCGACCAAGGGCCGGACGATGGATATTCGACTTGCCATCGTTATCCTATCCAAATACGTCGGATGCTACTCGACTATCAGATTCTGCGGAATGATCGTGTCGACGAGCAACGTTCGGAGGTTGACCGACCTCCGACCCGACGTGCATGCTCGACCTACAGTCGGGACGACCGATATTGGATCGTTCGTTGATGTGATCGCCAGAGTCAGGACAAGAAAAGACGAAAAACCACTCCTTTCGTCCGAAGCCGTCGCCCACGTGTTCACACGAGCCAACACGACATCGGGCTCAGGAGTGGGGGGGGCAACTGTTGGGATATACCGACCGACGACCCCGACCGACGACTCCGACGGACGACCCCGACGGCCGACCGACCTACTGACCGACTCCGACGGACGACTCCGACTGACCGGCCGACCGACCGACGACTCCGACGGACGACTGCGACGGTCGATCGACCGACTGGCCGACTCCGACCGGCCGATCGACCGACGGCCGACCGACCTACTGGCCGACTCCGACTGGCCGACCGACCGACCGACTGGCCGACCGACCGACTCCGACGGACGACTCCGACGGCCGACTCCGACTGGCCGACTCCGACTGGCCGACCGACCGACCGACTGGCCGACCGACCGACTCCGACGGACGACTCCGACTGACCGACCGACCGACCGACCGACCGACCAGGAAGTCTGATGGCCGACTCACATAAAACTCGCCGACCAACGGAGGAGCCCGACGCCACTCAGCTGGCCACCGACCTAGGGTCGATCGACTCCTCTGATCGCCGTACAGCCGCCAGACCTTGTCAGTTCTGACAGGAACATGCGGCACGGCCATCTGGGGGCATTGTCCCGCCGAGGGCATTGTCAACCCTGATGATTTGACAGCCGCACGGCGACTCTGACAGTCCACAGTGAGTTGACAGTTCCTCACTTGTCCGCGCCATTAATGACGGCGCCATATCGTGCTCCACTATATAAACAGGGGAAGGCAGCAGTGCAATCGATCCGCTCCGTCTCTCCCGAAAACGCAGGCTCGCTCCCTCTCTCTCTCTCTCCCTCTCTCGATCGAGCCCTCCGTCTACATTTCACTGTTGCCCAGTCACCTCTCTGATTTGACCGTCGGAGGGTCCCCGCCGGAGCCGCCTCCGATCAGTGTGGACTTCTCGTTTTTGCAGGTGCACGTCCTCCGACGATCGGACGATGAGGTGATTGGCCGCAACAGAACTTCATCAAACAAACATGTTAGATTAGATTAAACATATTTTAAATAAGTTAAATAGTTCTTAAATTGGTTAAACAAATTTTAAATGGGTCAAGTTGTAATTGTAATGACCCCATCCAACTATTATATGGATCGCAATGGATTAAACGGGCTAAGATTCCAAACTTGAACTTAATCTATATAATAAATGAATTGACTCAAGTTAGTTTATTTATGATCTAGACCTGAGTATAACCGGTCTGAACATGCTTAACTTGAAGAAGATGCCGGTAGAGTTAGCCGACTGGATCATAAATTGCATCTTTACTCGTAAGAGAGAGAGAATATAGGACTAATATGAGATGGGGATTCACTTTTATATTTAAAAAATTTATAAAATAATTTATTGAAAATTAAATTTTAAAAATTTATTTTTTAAAAAATAAATATTATAAAAAAATTGATCAACTTCTCTATTAATCGATTTTTTCATATTCTTATATTTTTATAGATAAATAAGTAATTTTTTTATTGGTAACACTTATCCAAGAACTGAGGAAGAAATCTCACTCACCTAAAAGGTAAGTAATTTTTTCATTAGTTGAAAAAATAAGTTTTTTATTTTACTCCTAAAATATCTCTAATCTTATAATAATAATAATATAATAATTATATTATTATAATATAATATGATATAATTATCATATAATAATATATTATTATATTATAATATAGTTGTTATGGTTCTAATAATGTGGAGGGTACCAATAATTCTACATCGATTGTGAGTCAAGGGGGATTCACGCTCATAAGGAAGAAAAAATCCTTCCCATATGAGGTGGCTTTTAAAGAGTAAAATCGTGAAGTCCATGGGCCAAAGCGGACAATACCTGACGTGACGGATCGAGCTCTTGTTCGCAATAATAACGTACCAGGTAGGGGTCGAGGTCTACTGGATTCTCTGATGCTGAGGTCCGTCTCGACTGACTATGGGACTCCTTGGACCATACATATCGGAGTCCGCCTTGACTGGAGAGTTTTATGGCTCTAATAATATGGAGGATATCAATAGTTTCACATCAAGGAGTCTGTACACATCGGAGTCTGCCTTGAATGGGGAGTTTTATGGTTCTAATAATGTGGAGGATATCAATAGTTCCACATCGATTGTGAGTCAAAGGAGACTCGTGTTTATAAGAAAAAAAAATTTTTCTACGTGAGGTACTTTTTAAAGGATAAAATCGTGAAACCCATAGATCAAAGCGGACAATACCTCACGTGACGGGTCGAATCCTTATATGCAACAATAGTATATCATATTATTATTATTATTATAATATAATATAATAATAATATTATTATATAATATTATAATATAATATATTATATAATATACTATACTATATTTTAATTATATTATATTATGTGACATTATTGTGTATAATACTGATTATATAATAAAGAGCGGTATTGAAAATATAAATAGATCTTAATAACTAATTCAAAAAAAATAATAAAAAAATAATAGATTCTAGACGTATTTTTCAATATATTAAAATATAAATATATTATTTTTTATATAAATATTTTTTTAAAAAATATTTTTTAAAAATATGAATTTTTATATAAATTTTTTATCCTCCGTAGACAGGTTCTAAAGGTAATGCCGTCAATGCCTAACTCACATCACATGCCTGGTTATCCATTAATTCCGACGCAAGCACACTTTAACGTGTAGACAAAGCACTTAATGCCAGCATACGGCAAAATGTGTTTGGCATTTCGGTTCAATTTTAACTACGGTTTGAGACATGCAGAAAACTACTGAAGAACTGACGTCAGAGCGATGGTGATGAAGAATCTGCTTCGAAAGGTTTTCACTTATTTTTGACCCCTAGCCTTTTTATAAATCGTGAACCACGACAAAACCGAGTCACGGGCATCCAAATTGACGTGCCGACTAATCTAGGATCCACGGCCACCAACAAGAACCGTGCTCGGCCTCGGGGCAGCAAGATTAACGCACTGATAAACTCTTAGTTAGTTTATTTTCTTTTTCACTTTTAGGGGATGGTTGAGTTCTCGTCCTCATCTTATGAGCGCTGCTGTATGCATGACTAGTTAATGATACGCATGGCTTTGCATTCTTCATCATAAAAATATTATAAAAATATTTTTTAATTATAATTTAATTTTATTTATATTTTTTATATTTTAAAAAATATCAAACTAATCATTATAATTATCGATATATTTCAATATAGTCTAGTCATCAATCTCTATTAACAAAATAATATCATATAACTATCGATCACATTATATCATTATTTTATAAAATAATAAAAATATTTTTATTTTCATCTCCTTTTTAATCTTCACTCTGGCCTTCTCTCTGACAAATCTCTTCTTCCATTATCGGTGTCCCTTTTTCTCTCTCTCTCTTTCTTCTCATCCATTTTTTCACCACGATGGCTTCATTCATCTCCATCCATTCCTCATTAACGATCTCTTTTCTCTCTCTCTCTCCTTTTCTCTCATCTACTTCTTCTCTTTCTCATCCTCCTCCTCCCTCCTTCAAGCTTGTTCATGAGCCTGTTCCCCCACGATCGATGGCTGCCTTCACCTCCAATCAGTCTTCATTGATGACCCATCCATTCTCTTTTTTTTCTTTCTCACCCATTTTTTTTTCGCATCCTCATCCTCCAAGTCGCCTACGAGCCACCCCTTCTCTAAAAGAAAATAACTTTTTTACGATGATATTTTTTATGACGAAAATTTTTTCGTCGCAAATAAAACTATTTGCGACGTAATATAATTTTCATTGATAAAAAAATATTTACAATGATTTCATTATTTCATCACCAATAAAAAATATTAGCGACGAAAAATAGAGTTTCATCATAAACAAACGTTTATTTTTGATGATTTTTTTTCATAAATAATAAAATATCATTTAAATTCTAAATATCCAAATATTAGTGATGAAAATAATTTCATCGTAAATAATTTAAATTTTTAAGATGAAAAATATTTTTTTATCGCAAATAACCTTTATTTACGACTAAAAGTTTTCGTCACTAATATTTGAAGAGAAATAAAAAATTTAAAATATCGAATATTATAAATTATTTATGATGTTATTTTTTATCGTAAATAATTAATCATAAATAATTTAATTATTTACGATGAAAATACTATTTTTGTCGCAAATAAGCCTTATTAACGATGAAATTTTTCGTCATTAATTTTTAAAAAAAATTAAAGAATTTAAAAATTTAAAAATTAAAGATTATTTACAATGAAACGAAATACGTCGTAGATAATATAAATAATCATGACAGAAAATAATTTTTCGTCGCCAAACATTGATCATTTACGATAAAAATTTTCATCGCTAATATATGAAAAATAAAAATATTTAAATATTTAAAAAGTAAGCTATTTGCGACTAATAAAAATATTACGTTACCAATAATTAATTATTTACAACAAACTACCTTCATCACAAATAATTAAAAAAAATTAAAAATTTAAAAATTATAGAATATTTATGATAAAAATTTTACGTCATAAATAATCAATTATTTACGATAAAAATTTTATTTTTTATCAAAAAATTACTATTTATTTATGATGAATATTTTTCATCATTAATTTATGAAAAATAAAAAAAATTTAATTTTCAAAAATAACAGTATTAGGGATGTAAAAAATTTTTGTTGTAAATCATTAAGCGCATTTACGACGGAAGAAGATTTTTCTGTCGCTAATAAATTTATTTTAAAAATTTAAAAATAAAAAATAATTTATGATAAAAATTTTTCATCATAAATAATCTACTATTTATGATGTTAAATCGAATAACCGTCATAAAATCGTTGCTTATTTACAACGTATACCTTTCGTCGCTAATATTTAAAAAATAAAAAAAATTTAAAATTTTAAAAACTAGACTATTAGCGATGGAATAAAAGATTTTCATCGCTAATGGCTTTTTTAACGATAAAAAATTTTATCACTAATATTTTAAAAATTTTAAAAATTTTAAAAATTTTAAAAATTTTAAAAATTTTAAAAAACTTTTCTATTGAAGGATGTTTAGGTATATTATAGTAAATTTTTCTATATTTATAAAAATATATATTAGATAGTTTTTAAAAAATAATATGTGTATAAGAAAAATATGTAGAATATTAAGATGAATATGTAGTAATATAAGAAAAAAATAAAATTTAAAAAAAATTATTATTTTTTATTTTTTTAACAAAGACTTAATTGATTTTAATTTAGGATCTATTTGAATAGTTAGATTCAAAATATTATGGAACTCAAAAATCAATCCTAGACAATGGTAAAATAGGTCAAGCTCAGCTTATAATTCAGTATATTTGGTGGTTGACTCATGCATCTCATAAAATTTTAGGCCCAACTATCTAAACAAATACTTAATTGGATTCAAAGTTGTAAGCCATAAGCACATGCTGGTCACTTCAAGGTCTAGATGGGATCATCCAACCCACATGTGTCCGATTATACATAATTTAAAATACTAGGGATCTAATCAAAACTTTAACCTGAAAAATCCCAAATTGATGATTTGGTTCCTTATCTAATTCGTGGTTTCGAAGCCTAGAAAAATGCCTACATTAAGCATAAATAATAGAATAAGCAGTCAAACTAAACAACACTATCCCTGATAAAGTTTTAGTTAATAGTAGGCGTGGCCGATTAAAGTGGAGCTATGTTATGGAAGACGGCATCATCATTATCCCAGAAGGACAACAATGTTTAAAAAATATTTTTTGCTGCCGATATTCTTGAACAGCAAGGCTAGATGCTGGAAAAAGAGTTTTACATTTATAATTTCTTTATTCTATCCATCTCCAACTTATATATAATGTAAAAATTGGGGATCTCAAATTGAATGCTTTAATATTATTCCTCAAAACTTTTAAATATCCTCGTATCTATCGACCATTAGAATCTTTTGAAATTACCACAATATTTAAAAAAATTAATTTAAATTTTTTTAAAAAATAAGAATTTCTTTTTTTAGTAATTATTAGCGACGAAAAAGACTTTCCATTGCTCATAATGTAATTAACGACGAAAATTTATCGTCATAAATAATTTTTTTATTAAAAAAATATTTTTATCCAAAAATATTTTGGTGAAAATTATTAGCGACGAAAAATTTTCATCGTTAAAAATTTATTAGCGACGATACCCATGATTTCGTCGCAAATAATATTTTGGGGGAAAAATAATTTTTTCAACGGAATTTTTTTTTGATGGAAACTATTAGCGACGAAAAATAATTACGTCATCCATAACATTATTAGAGACGAAAATTTTTTTCATCATAAATTATTTTTTTATTTAAATTATAAATGATGAAAATTTTTATTAGCGGTGAAACTTTTCGTCGCTAATACATCGCATCCCGTCAAGTCCCATCTGAAACCCATTTTCTTCCCCGATGCCCCCCACTGTGCTTTCGCGCACTCCCCCCTGCGTCCCCCTCTCTGCTTTGCCCCCTCTCCCGACCGTCACTGTCGCAGTTGTGTTCGCTGATAAGTTAAGCGTTCTTTGTTTTTTTTTTTGGGGGGGGGCTCTCAAGCCACCGGTGGGCCGTCGAGGATGGGGGAGACGCCAGCGGGGATGGGGCCGGGCCGATGGCACCTGCGTCCGCCGTCGGTAATCCATCTTTATTTTTTTTTGTTCTTTTGTTGGGCCACCGGGCCAACATGGACGGTGTTGGGGCCCGATCGGGCCGGCGTGGACAGGTGGGTTGGGTCGAGCCTGGTCGGGCCAGTGTGGACGGAGCCGGCAGGCATGGGGATGGGGACGAGTGGGCTGACTCGGGCCGAGGTGGATGGGTGGGCCGAGTCGGGCCAGGTTGGGGCGGCGCAGATGGGGTTGGGCCGACAGATACAAGGCTAGGGCAGGCCGGCAGGGATGGGGTCGGACCGGTCTGGTGCATCGGGCCGGGTCGGGTCTGGCCTGGCTTGGGCAGGTCGGGCCGAATCAGGTCGGATCTTGGTCGGCTCGATTTCGAGTCGGGCTGGGGCCTCCGGGGATGGGGCCAGGCCGATCCGACGGGGTGAGTCGAGCAGGGCAGGGGTGGGTCGGGTTGGTTTCGGGTCGAGCCGAGGCCTGTGGGGATAGGTCTGGGTTGGGCCGAGGCTGGGAGGGATGGGGCCGGGCCGACGTGGATGGGGCCGGAGTTGTCAGGGACGGGGACGGGGATGGGGCGGGCTGGGTCGGATTGGGCTGGCATGGAGGGGGACGCATATTATCTGATTAATCATTTGATTAATTATATTTATTATATATTATTTTTTAGTATTACTGTTGAAATTATTTAATTATTTGATTAATTACTTTTTTCACTAACACAATGCACATTGCTGTTACTTATTACAATTTAATTATTTTATGTACTGTTTTGTATGCTGCTAAAATTATAAATATAAAAAATATTTTTATTTTAGAAAAAATTCTATTAAAATTTTTGATGAAAAAATTTTAATACGAAGTTATTCTTTTTTGATAAATTAGAAATCCATCTTCGAATGCATGTTCAAAGATGGTAGTTAAATTACATTGAGCCGTAGATTCCGGTTCAAGAGTCGATCTTCATCGAGATCGAATCTTGGATATCCCGTATTCAGATTTTTTGAAAAAATAATAATATTATTATTGTTAATAGTTGATATTTTATTTCATTATGTGGTATTCAGTAGTTATCTGTTCATTGTTCTCCGAGTATATGGTGGATAGGATGCGTAGGCACCATATCCACATCGTATACTTGGAGAACCATGGGGAGATGCTGTCAAAATTTTTATAAAAATGAGATAAAATATCTATTAATAATAATAATAAGATTATTACTTTTCTGAAAAGGATAGGGCCACACCTGTCAGTAATGATTTGAAATGGATAGGATCATGCATTTTTACTTCATTAAATTGATGTAACATATTTTCTGTGTTGCTATTCAGTCTATATTTTTTAATATGTATTGTTTTGTATAAAATGATCCGGATCTGGATTCGAATCGAAATTTTGGTTGAAATTCGAAATGCGATTTAGTCCGAAATTCGGATCGGGATCCAGAATATTGTTGAACTTTTTTTTGGTTGTTAATGATTTTGTGTTTGTTGTTAGATGGATATCAACAAAAATTGGATGAATATTTGAGGTATTTTTTTGCCTGAATATCGAAAAAGAGTTCGAAATTTTATTGAGTTTGCGCGGCATAAGGCTGACAGTGCTAGTCGGATAAAGTGTCTATATAAAAGATGTGTCAATTTGGTATATCATCATATAACATTTGTTGAAAAGCATCTGCTACAATATGATATGGATAAGAAGTATACTTGTTGGATATGGTATGGGAAGGATGATCCAAATGAAGTGGTGTGTGACGATGACGATACTGAAGATGATAGTGATGCTGGTGTACCTATCGAATATAGTGGTATAGAAGAATTGTTAGATGATTTACATCAGGGTGCTTGTTCAAATGTACGCATGAGTACTACTGCATCTGAAAGCAATTCTGATTATAAACATAATATCCAGCTTGAGGTAGAAGGAACTTCTAAACAGTTTGCAAAGCTTGTAAGGGATGCACGAGAGCCACTCTATCCAAATTATACAAAATTTTCTAAGTTAGAATTTTTGATAAAATTGCTTCATATTAAAATCGTGAACCGATGGAGTCAGAAGTTATTTAATCAAATTTTAACATTGATTAAAGCAGCTCTTCTCGATAGAAGGAGACTTTCGAAATTATATTCTGAAACAAAAATATACATGCGAAAAATGAGACTTGGCTATATTTCTATACATGCCTGCAAAAATGACTGTAAATTATTTTATAAGGATAACGAACAACCAACTGAATATCCAAACTACGGTGAGCCTAGATACAAAATCGATAATAGGAAAGTAAAGAAGATACCTCAAAAGATTTTGAGATATTTTTCATTGATTTCAAGACCTCAAAGGTTATATATGTCCACAAAGATAGTTGAAGAAATGAGATGGCATTATGAGCAGCGGATTTCGGAGGAGAACATACTTAGCCACCTAACCGACTCTTTAGTGTGGAAAGACTTCGATGTAAAGCATCCACACTTTGCGAGTGTCCCATGCAATATCAGGCTTGGTCTAGCGATAGATAGATTTAATGCCTTTAGCAATCTGAGTACCTCTTATAGTATGTGGCCTGTGATGCTAGTTGTATATAATGTGCCACCTTGGAAGTGCATGAAAGAACCATTTATTTTTATGTCATTGTTGATTTCAGGTTTGAAAGCACCAGGTAATGAAATTGATGTATACCTACGATATTTAATCGATGATCTGAAGGAGCTATGAGAAAATAGGGTACAGACATATGATTCTATGAGTCAAAGTAATTTTAAGTTGCATGTTTCAATTCTATGGACCATAAATAATTTTTTTTCATATGAAAACTTATCTGGATGGAGCACCAAAGGATATCTTGCATGTCCAATATGCAATAGGGATGTATCTTCCTTACATTTAAAGTACGAACAAAAAATATGTTTAATGGATCATCGGTAGTTTCTTCCTGCTAATCATTCTTGGAGGACCCATTATAACCAATATTTTGATGGTAAGTCCGACCGACATCCGCCACTTGAGGAGTTAAGTAGAGCAGAAATTTTAGAACAACTTGAAGTCATTGAAAATGTCCAATTTGAAAAAATATTAGGTACTCGCAAGTGGATGGGTACTGAAGCTGAGTAAAATTGGACGAAGCAAAGCATCTTTTTGGAACTACCGTATTGGAAGCAGCTATTACTTCGTTATAATCTGGATGTAATGTACATTGAAAATAATATTTATGATAATATCATTGATACTGTATTGAACATCTCAGAAAAAATAAAAGATGGTACAAAAGCTCGTCTTGATTTACAGAAAATGAGAATCCGATCGGAGTTGCATTTAGTTCATCGAGGTGAGAGATTTTTTATGCCACCTGCATGTTATCCACTGTTTCGCGAGAAAAAAATAAATTTTTATGGATGGTTCAAAATCGTAAAGTTTTCTGATGCATATGCTTCAAACGTATCGCGGTGTGTTGGGAACAATGACAGTAATATCTCTGGCATGAAAAGTCATGACTCCCATATGATGATACAACGTTTACTTCCTGTGGTCATGCATGGCTATTTGGGTGGTGATGTTTGAACTGCATTGATTGAGCTGGGAGTATTCTTCCGAGAACTGTGTTGCCAAAAATTGAAGATTAACTTACTTGAGAGATCAGAGAAGGATATCGTACTTATTTTTTATAAGTTAGAAAAAAATATTTTCATCATCATTTTTTGATGTTATGGTGCATCGGACTGTTCATCTTCCAAAGAAAGCTCTTTTGGTCAGACTGGTACATTATCGATGGATGTATTCTATTGAAAAGTAAAAAAATTATACGTACTTTATCATTTCAATTATAAGATGTAAATATATTTCTAAAATTTAAATTTATTTTTATTTACACATTCTTGAGTATCTTAAAAAAGTATGTGCGCAATAAAGTAAGACCTGAGGGTCTATAGTGGAAGCATATGTAGCTACTGAGTGTGTCACATTCTGCTCGACGTATCTTGATGATATCGAAACAAGATTCAATCGTACAGATCATAATGCAAATTGTGAATGGGGTGACAATGAACTGATGTTGTCTATATTTAAACAAACGGTTTGACCTATTGGTGCAAGGAGATATGAATTTATGGATGTGAACGAGCTATCCAAGATACACTTTTACGTTTTAAATAATTATAAAAAAATTAAAAATTTTATTAAATAAGTACCATGTTACCATACTGTTTAATGTTTAAATTTTTTTTTTTATGTCGATGTAAAATTAAAAATCGTAACTTCTTGCAGTAAGCACAAGAGTATACTATGTAGAGAGAATAATACGGATGCCGATGATCTTCATAGAAGAAAATTTATAAAATGATTTGGTGATTTTGTAAGTTATATTAGTGATATGTTATTTATTTACTTATAAATAATATTATTTAAACCAACATAATTTTTTATCTTATGATGTAGATGAAACATAAGTATTTCAATAAACAAGTGGGTGCGATCGATGAGTTACATAATTTAGCAGATGGTTTCGATCGAAGGATTAATCACTATGCATTCTGTATCATTAGAGGAATGAGATTTCACACAAGGAAGCTTGAGATGCAACGACGGACCCAGAATAGTGGGATTGCTACTATAGGATATGAAGGAGAAGAAAAGATTGATTATTATGGTGTATTGGTAAATATCATAAAACTGAAGTATGGATCCAGTAATTCTATATTTTTATTTCAGTGTGAATGATAGGATATTAGTAATAAAAAGATCGATATTCATATCGATTCATAATTTATTAGTATAAATTTTGTACGAACATGGTATCAAAATGAGTCGTATATATTAGCAACTCATGTGAAATAAGTAATATATTTGAAGGATCTAAAGTATTGAGGTAATTGGTATGTTGTACAAAAAATAATATTTAGAAGCGTATATGACATACCAATCCGATTAGAGATGGATGAAAATTCAAATTTATGTGAAAAGAAAGCTTTTCAGCAAGAAGAACCAATATTAGCCGAGCTTTTGGTTGATGAAGAACTTGTAACGGCACCTTTGAATAGGGCTGATCTGCAGTCCAACGAAGTTGAAGCTGATTTTGTATTTAATCTTAATGAGTCGAAGGGCGATGATTAGTTCATAAATGACGATGAGATAGAAGACGACACATATATCGATTACTGTGATTCGGAGGAGGATCTACACATCGAGGAAGATATGAATATTGATGAGTAGATCTATATTCTTCGTTCAATCTTGTCTCGCAATAATGGTATGCGATATAATTATATTCATTAGAATGTTATTTAATTTTTATTATTATTATTCAATATTATATTTATTTATATCTCAATTATTGCAGATATGCAACCAGGAGACAGACGACGACGTTCGCGTTCACAGTCTACCCCGGAGGTTGAGGCACCTTCACCGATCTCCATTGCCGCACCGACTCCACTGTCAGAGGGTCCCAGTGAGGTGGGTCTCAGTGGTAATATTATACTTTTTATATAATAAAATTTAATTCTTTTATTTGGATCATACTAATGATTTATTTATTATTATTTTAGGTCAGTCTTCATCGATAGTGAGGCGAGGGCGAGGTCCATCGAAGAAT
Source organism: Elaeis guineensis (assembly GCF_000442705.2). Classification (NCBI taxonomy): domain Eukaryota; kingdom Viridiplantae; phylum Streptophyta; class Magnoliopsida; order Arecales; family Arecaceae; genus Elaeis; species Elaeis guineensis. The sequence goes on from NC_026004.2 coordinate 899,205, forward strand.
CTTACTTTAGAGCATTGGAGATGTGAGCACTCGGGACAGTATCTCCGAATCGAGATACCAGCTGGCTACACCAGACCCGTTAGGAGATGGTGCGAGCTATGACAGACTGAGCTGGGCATCATATGCCGCAGTTATGTCCCAATAATGCTCTTCGATTGGTGTCACGTTCTACCGGCTCAAAGAGAGATTTTCTACACCTACTTATAGATAAAATAAATTATATTATGAATAATTAATTTGTATAGTATTCTTTTAATATTTGTTATTGACAGGGTGTATTCGACATCGTTGATTTTGAGGAGGATCGTGTGAGGCAAGCCGTCGACACTCATCTATCCTTGCATTTCAAGAATTATCGCCATCACATGCATCAACATTGGTACCGAGTGGTGCAGGATCATGAGGAGGAGGCAGCACAGTAGCAGCTCTATAACAGCATCATCATGGACGATTGGATTGCCATATACCGGTAGTACGAGGATCCGACGTTTCAGGTTATACATTTAAACTTTTTTTTTAGAGTTTAATGATTGAATCATTTATTCTTAAATTAAATTTATTATCTACTAATTTGATTGATAATTTTATAGAGACGATGTGCCCAGAATGCGGTGAATCAGACGAGACAGACCGTACCGCATTGTGGGGGTTCAAGATTGTATGTGTGTGTGTATATATACATGGTAGGTAATTTTTAATTTTTAATTAGCATATAATTCTCTAGTTATTTAAAATTTTTTGAATTAATTTTCAAATTGCAGAGAGATGCTGAGAGTGACGAACTTTTTGGTAGGATCAATATCTACCAGCGGTCCATCAGTGACGATCGGGGGAGTGGACAACGGGGAGCCAGGAGCTCTTTGTAAGTTTTTTTAATTTTTTTTTTCATTCACAGTCTGATTTTTATTAAAAAATTAAAATAACTTTAATTTTAATTTTTAGGATCGTATGACAGACATGAGATCCCAGCTTACCTTTGAGGGCTCGATCGCACCCACAGATGATGAGATCTGTGATCAGGTATTCGATACGAGATCCTGTTATGTTAGGGGTCTAGGGTATGGGATCACTGCTCCGTCATCCTCATGTTCATCTAAGGCTGACATCCATTCTACGTGCGAGGCTCGGCTGATGGAGGTGCAGAGATAGACTGTTGAGGATCGATAGCAGGCTGTCATAGATCGACAGCAAGCTGAGCACCGAGCTCAGGAGTTGGCTGCACGCATCGACGAATATCAGCAACTCCAGATCCAGATAATAGAGCGGATGGCGCAGATGGAGTAGACGATACAGCTAATGAGGCAGTAGCAGACCGGTCCAAGCTCCGTTGAGCGCTTTCCGTCCTCAGCTCGTTCTCCAGATGTCGATATTTGATGATTTATTGATGTATTTTTTTTATTTCAAACTTTTTATAATTTTAATTTAATATAATAAAATAATAAAATTTATTTATCAATTTATTATGTAAATTTTTTATTTTTATTTTTTTAATTTATAAAAAATGTTGTACATATAAATTAAAAATATATATTCATAAATTTTTTTTAAAAAATATGACTAAATTATTAGCGATAGAATTATTCACGATGAAAGATTTATCACCAAAAATATTTTACTAACATAATTTAATTTTTTTAATAAATATATAATTTACAGTAATAAAAAATTATTCATCATAAATAATTATTAGCGACGCAAATGTTCATCGCAAATTAAATTATTTATGATGTAATTTTTTATTGCTAATATTATTCAATTTTATTTTTTAAATTTTTTTTTATTAAATTAATAGCGATAAAATTTTTTCATTGTAAAAAATATTTTTTACGATGTAAATTTTTAGTTGCTAAAATTTTGAAATTAATAGTGATGAAAATATTTTTATCGCTATTAATTTTTTATTTATTAGCGACAGTATAATTCATCGTAAATATTTTTTTATAATTAAATTTTTTCATCTTTTATTTTTAACAGTAAAAAATATTCATCTCAAATATCTTTTATTAGTGATGAAATTTTTTCATCATAAAATATTATCAACGATGCGATTTTTGATGATGAAATATTAGCGATGAAAATTTCATCGCTAATATATATTAGCGATGAAAATCGTTTATTAGCGACGGAAATTTTTCGTCGCTATAACCTGTTTTGTTGTAGTGTCTCCTCCTCTTCCTCATTCATTTTCTTCTTATCCTCTTTCTCTTCCAATTCTGCCTATGAGCCCTATCTCTCTACGACAACCCTCTCCACCTTCTTCTCTTTTCATCGACAACCCATCCTTCCCGATCCTCTTCTCTTTGTTATCATCCACTTCATCCAAAGCTGCCTATAAGCCTTCTCTCTTGATAATGTTCTCTCCATCTCCATCCATTCAATGTCGATGATCTCTTCCCCCTCCTCCCTTTCTTTCTCATCCACTTCTCCTTCTCCTCCTCTAATTCCACCCATGAGGCCTTGACGCCATCTTCTTCCTCCATGCCGACCTCTCCATGACCTCACCCTTTCCTTCCATGGTGGCTCCATCCATCTCTTCCTTACCAA